>NC_056506.1:44031662-44050849 GCF_014905685.2 Nematolebias whitei | reverse complement strand
ACTGGTAATGGTTAGGTTTAGGGTTAGGTATGTACTGGTAATGGTTAGGTTTGGGGTTAGGTATGTACTGGTTATGGTTAGGTTTAGGGTTAGGTATGTACTGGTAATGGTTAGGTTTAGGGTTAGGTATGTACTGGTAATGGTTATGTTTAGGGTTAGGTATGTACTGGTAATGGTTATGTTTAGGGTTAGGTATGTAATGGTAATGGTTAGGTTATGGTTAGGCATGTCCTGGTAATGGTTAGGTTTATGGTTAGGTATGTACTGGTAATGGTTATGTTTAGGGTTAGGTATGTACTGGTAATGGTTATGTTTAGGGTTAGGTATGTAATGGTAATGGTTAGGTTATGGTTAGGTATGTACTGGTAATGGTTAGGTTTAGGGTTAGGTATGTACTGGTAATGGTTAGGTTATGGTTAGGTATGTACTGGTAATGGTTAGGTTTAGGGTAAAGTCAGGATTGGGCTATAGAAATGAATGAAAAATGAATGGAAGGCAATGCAAAGTTCCTGTAAAGATAGAAAGACAAACTGGTGCATGCACGTGTGCGTGGGTGTGGGTGTATGTATATTTGTGTGTATGAGTGTGTGTGTGTGTCACCAGGTGCCTCTTACAACTCATCAAGCAGGAAGAAGCTCCTGAGAGGCGACACATTTTATTTTTGACAGGCAGATCATGTGTTTTTAATTTCTCTGATTTCTTGTGTGTTTTGAACGTTCTAAACTTGTTTGTTTAAACTCTAAATGCATTCGGGAGTTGTATCATCGCCCTCTGCTCAAAGGTGAATCGTTTTTGCTCGAGTGAGTGTGTGTGTGTGTGTGTGTGCTGCCAGAATATCTCATGAATCACTAGATGAAATTTAAAGAAAGTGTCACTGGCTGTTCTGATTACCGTTACAATTTTATCCAATCCAAGATGGCTGCCACAGCCAGCTGCTCTTTAAAAACCAAGGCATCGGCTATGTTTGTCTGTTAGCAAAATATCTACTCTTTACTTCATGGCACACTGCAAAATTTTGCCAATATTTGGTATAAAGCCCTTTTCAGTGTTCTTCACCTATAAACAGCCCTCTCAAACTTCTCAAAAGCCTTTAAGCACAGAATTAAAAGTCTGGATCGATGAATTATCTAAACTAACTGCAAAGTGTCACACAAGTCCAACTGAGAGGAACTAAAAGCACGAATCACGTGCGTGCTTACAAGCAACAACAGCAGTTCTTCCTTTGATTTTATCCTCGAACGGCGTTTCTATTGAGTTTGTCGATTTCTATAAATATTTGGGTATCTTGGTCGACTCGCGTCTCTCTTTTAAACTTCACGTGGAAAACTTAGTAAGGAAACTGAAAGTTAAACTGGGTTTCTTTTTCAGAAACAGATCCTGTCTAACTCTGAATGCTAGGAAATGTCTTGTAACTGTGACTCTCCTTCCCTCCATTGATTACAGTGACATTATCTTTTTGAATGCTTCTACAAGAACCCTGCAGATGTTGGATGCTGTCTATCACGGTGCACTAAGATTCAAAACTGGCTGTAACTACCGTACCCACCACTGCACCCAGTATTCACTGGTTAACTGGACATCATTAACTTCACACAGACTCTCTCACTGGTACATTTTCATCTTTAAATCACTTCTTGTTCTGCTGCCTTCATACATCTCCTCCTACATGTCTCTGCGTGAGTGCAGCTACAGCGTGCGCTCTCAGGACATTATTACCTGCAGTGTTCCCTCAGTGAGGACTGAACTAGGCAAAAGGGCCTTCTCCTACTCTGCTCCTGTTTCCTGGAATATCTTGCAAAAAGACCTGAAGCTCTCGACCTTGACCTCTCTAAGTGATTTTAAACATCTGTTAAGTAACTGGCAAGAACCAACGCATACATGTTCCTGTTTTTAGTTTTCTACACCGCCTTATACGGTAATCTAGCTGTGTTTGGTTACATTTTCATTTAAATACCATTTTAATGTATTGTCACTTGCTAAAAAAAAGAAAGAAAATTCTCAATTTGTATGCATCCTTTATGATTGTCTATGTTGTCCACTGTTGCCATCACTCTTTGTTAAAATCAGGTCTCTCTTGTAAATGAGTCCCAGAGGTTCAATGGGATTAAGTATAAAAAAAGGGCTGAATGAAAAAAAAAGAACGACATTTCAAATACATGGAAACGTCAAAATGATTGACGTCAGATAAACACGTGAGCGTTGGGAACCATCAGTAAGTTACGTTTAGCCTCATCCGTTATATTTGTGTATTTTATTAAATTGTTATTGTTTTAATAAGAGCTTTATTTTTCTTACTTGACCTTGATCGTATCTCTGTCATGTTTAGACAAACTTTTGCTGAAGGTCGAACCTTTTGAAGCCTCTCACTAACCTGTTTCCTCCTGATTCAGGCTCCCTCGTCGCTTCGTTATCTTCCCTGTTCCTAATTAAAACAGCACCAGAGTTCTTGTTTACACTTGTCAGGATACTGAGCTGACTTCGTCACCCCCCCCCCGACCCCGCCGTCCCATCATAAATGGGAATCTGGAGCCCATTTACTGTAAAAATCTTTGTTTTTTTAAATGCGTGGCGTTCTCTAGTTTGTTGCATCTCCCCGCGCTGTTTGTGTTGCTCACAGGTGCATCATTACAACTTTACTGTCCACAGAGCTCTTTACAATACAGGGCGTGCTTTGAAGATCAGAGTGTGGCTGGCTCCTCGTGTTATCAGCTTTTATTTTAACCAGTCCCCCATCAGCTGTGATGCGGACCAAAGCTTCTCATCAGTGGGTTTTCATTAGTTTCCCTTTTCAAGTCAGATGTTGTTTTTCTGAAGTAGATAATTGGCTTCCATCAAAGACGTCTGCCTCCAAGATCCTTACAGAAAACCCGTCCCTAATTAAGACCGGAGCGCCGAGCTGTCAACCTGGAGTATGACTGCTGACCGCCGGGATTCGTAATTGCGGCCGTTTTGATATCCACTCCCTCCTCTTCGTCGTCCTCGTCTCCTCGCCTTCATTAGCTCTCAGCTTACTTCCCACTCGGCTCTCCCTAATGACTGGTCAAACAGACAAACGACTCCAACAAGGCCTGCTCCACCGACTCTGCCCTGCAGCGTTCAACCTGCCCGAGTGTGGCAGCGTATCAGTGTGCGTCGACACAATACAAGAAGGGCTGGTTCTCCTCTAAATGCAACTCTTTGCCTCCATAAATGCTTTCTCTTCCTCCTGCAGGCGCTGAGATGTTCCTCTAATTGGTCACTGCAGTTGTCCTCTGCTGCTGCAGAGTCTCTGTAACTTGCATATTAGTCTGTTCATTCCCTCTCAGGAAAAATCAGCTTCTACCCTGAAATTCTTCTTTGGTGTCTACAAAAGTGTGTTGGGGCCGTTGTTAGTAAAAACGTGAACAAAAGGAGGTGCCGGGCAGGGAAACATTCTGAGAATAACGTCACGTTTTGATATTAATGGTGGTTAGAGGTGGTTTACAACCAAGAAAAACAAGAACTTGAGTTTTAATCCTTAAACTTCATTCAGCCCCAGATGTAGCCGTGGTGATCCTCCCTGCTCGTCATCGCTGTGGGCAAGTGGTGAGGTGTCTGTGACGAGTCTATAGTGCCCGTGACATGCTCATCCTACAAATACAAAAAGTGGAAGTTATTATTAAGAGGGAACATTTTTACATCTCCATAAATACAGTGGTCCCTCGTTTATCACGGGGTTTAAGCGGCCACGCCCTCCCCGTGATAAGTGAAAAACTGTAGTAGGGATACAGTAGTTCAAGTTTCACTCCCAATCTCCCTCCTTCTGTGTAAATAAACAATTTAAATTTAAATACAGTAGTCTCTCGTTTATCACGGGGGATCCGTACCCTGAAGTCCTGCAATAAGTGAGAAGTCACGAAGTAAGAATAGTAGTACAAGTGGTAAGTAGTAGTTTATTTTAGTATTTTCATATATTAAAGCATTTTAAACCCTTCCCACATTCTTGCAATATTCTAAACAATGTTTCTAAACACTAAATGCTCTGAAAAGAGCACAGCATGTCATGATTTCAGCTCTCTGCCTCCGGCTGCGCTTTCGGCCACGCCCACTTCTCTGCTCTGCACAGAGATCAGCTGATCAGCTACAGCAGGGAAGCTTCTCCCACAGCTGTGGGCTGCACACAGGTGCTAAATCATTTAAAATAATTTATTTTAAATAAAAAAATCCAAGATGATCGTGTGGCTCATCCATCAATCAACTAATTGTGTGTCATGTGCAATGTTACTTTGAAAAACAGTGATAGAGCAAATCCGCGAAAAACGAACTGCAAAGTAGCGAGGGACTACTGTACTGTAATATTTTAAATGAACATTTCATGCTGCATGGATTGTTTATTTAAAATATTACAGTATTTAAATTTAAATTGTAAAGAAGAGAAGCGCAGCAGGACAGCAAAGGGTTAGCGGCAGGTGCAGCACTGATGCAGAAATGTACTTCTTGACACTGAAACAACTGAGCATAGAAGTTCTAAAACAATAAAAAAAATAACTTTTAACACTTTGATCATTTGTGATTATGACAATTTTATGATGTGACATACTTTGAATTTTAAATTGGAAGACAAAAGTTGACCGGTACAGCTGGACAGCAAAGGGTTAACCTTTCATGAAGCTGCTTCTCCCTGCACCTGTGGGCTGCACACAGGTGCAGCAGGTGCTAAATAATTTAAAATAATTTATTTTAAACAAGCAATCCATGTCGCTCTTGCAGCTTCAATCAGCCAATTGTGTGTCATGTCCAATTTTACTTTGAAAAACTGCGAAAGAGCGAATCTGCGAAAGCCGGACCTTGAAGTAGCGAGGGACTACTGTATTTGTATTTAGAAGTGCACACAATGAGTAAAACAAAGACATGGTGAACTCTGGTCTTCATTTATGAAACGAGGCAGACGTGAATGTAAACATGATTACTGTTAGGATCATAATTAACACGAGGTAATTACTTCATTGTGCGATGTCTCCCCACAGCTGCGCACTGTATAGGTGCATAATCCGCAAATATGCCTGGCAGAGCTAATTAAAAGACTGAAGTAATTACTACATGTACAAGTGAGGGAATGTCCATTTATAGGTTTAAATGCTTAAATTAAATGCAACAAGGTTAATTTATGCGTAATGAAGGGCTTCTATAGAACCCGCTGAGGGCCAGCTGTAAAAATTAAAAACATTAGTAAAAATGTCGAATAACTCGGCATGAACATTAACTTGGTTCAGCCGGTGTTGTGGTGAATCGTGTTTTTAGTGCCGCAGGTGTAGATCTCAAAACAGAAGTCAAATAAAAAGTACAAATTGCAGAATTGACTCTGGTGTCCACAAAACCTCAGTGGCCTTAAGTGTCAGACATTTATTGTTCGTATTATTCCACGTTACGATGTGTGGCTGTGTCTTTGTTATCACGCCACTTACTGTTTTTATTTTCTGCAGTAGTTCTTCTTTTGGTCGACTTCCCATTTTTGTCACACCAGGTTTTTATTTCTAATCAACAAACATGCAGCTTTGTAATTATTCTCTCAGTGCCTTTCTTTTGTTGCCATCTTTTTTAACAAGTAGCGGATGGATGGACTTTATCTAGGGAGCATGATTTAATCAGTTGTTTAGAGGTTGTTTATCATGGTAATAAATTAATTCGTACAATTTAAGGAAACAGATTTCTCTGACCGTTTTCTTTTTCTACACATGGCACATGCCGGGCTCTGTAATTTTCTACAAATTATAGCCCAATAAACACAAACAGTGCTTTTTTGTTGTTGTCAGCAGTGCAACAGCTGAAGTTAAATTAAACAGCTGATGAACGAACACAATCCTCGTTATTTGGTTAACATTGCCAGGAAGGATCAGGCAAAAAGAACTTCAGACACTGAAGTTTATGTTTTTGCTTTAAATCAAGGGGGTCCAAAGTGTGGCCCGAGGGCCATTTGTGGCCCTTGGAGTGATTTTGTGTGGCCCACAACAGCAGTTTAAGAATGGTATCATTTTGGCCAGCTGGCTTAAGAGGTTGATGCAGACTTTCTGCAAATTGCTGGGAATCCTTTTTTATATAATATTTAGGTTTAACAGCAAAACGGATAAAAAAATTAAAAAATCTTCGCAAAATGAGCAATATTAAACAAAAAAATAATAAAGTGTAAAGTATAATAAATAAAGTTCAGTTGTTTTTGTCTTGAACTTTTTTGAATTTTTCACTATAGCCACTTTTACCTATTACATGATACAACAGCATGCCTTACGGCTACTACTACTCTGTTTCCATCTAGTGGCTGAAAATGATACTGCTCATTTTTTTTTTCAGTCGGAATGAATGAAAACGGTCATATCTCAGCCAAAAATTGGTTTATAGATATGGGGAAAAATCTATCAATACGTCGCTTTGGCCTATAAGTCACAGGGCGTGCGAATTATGCAAAAAACTGTGACTTATAGGCCAAAAATTACGGTACTCAAATAACGCTTTTGTTGCTGAGGACAGGCTAAAACGAACTTTCCAAACACAAGAATGCAACAACATAGACCTAACAAATCAAATCCTTTTTAATAATAATATAAGATTAGTGTTTATGAGGCTTTTAATATTTTGGATCTACAACAATTAAAAACTTCTCCACCAAAATTAGTAAATTTGTCCTTTCTCCAAAATATTGTTCACGACAAGAGTTAAATTCACCACGAGTCCTTTCATCTGATAGTTTTGGCTCTAATGAGCAATGCAAGAGCTACAGCTGCATTTATAACCTTTTAGGAGGACGTAGGATAAAGACATTTTATTTATTTATTTATTTTTTGCCTCATCTCAGTGTGGGAGCATCCACCTGAGGAAACTGTAAAAAACAAATAGAACAATCAATGAGCGTAAAGGTCAACTCTGAGAAGACTGAAAATCCTCCGTGTCGGCCGTTGGATCTCTGGGTGATACCAGACAGCCAGACGGAGTCCCGCAGGGCCCGTTGTTCGCCGCCTCTCAACTCTCATTCTCAGGCCGCCTCAGTAAGCCCCCCCCCCCACACACACACACACAAACAGCGTTTACCCACAGAAAATCAATAACACTCAAATACTATTTCTCTGCTTCGTGAGTGAGAGCATGGCATACGTCGAGCAAAATGTTTCACTGCAGCGTGTCCGTTTCTTGAGAGGCCGAGCTGAGACGGAAGGAGCTCGTGACGAATTAAAGCCGGTTCTTGTTTGTCAACCGGCGCCGGCGATGACGATTATCACAGCTCCAAACACCGGCGTCTTACAGTCCAAACAGCTCGACTGCAAAGAAGCTGGAAAAAGCTCTTGAAATTTTTATTGTCTTCTTGCAGCGTGACCCTCAGAGTATATGTTCAGGATGACTCTCAGCTACTACCACAGAAAAATTTAGCTTTTTGCCATTTGCTAAGCTAACTGTCTTGAATTAAAAAAAATAATAATCTTAATAAACTGTTAGAGCAGGGGTGTCCAAAGTGTGGCCCAGGGGCCATTTGCGGCCCTCTGAGTGGTTTTGTATGGCCCACGATGGACAGTTCAGAAACTATATAAAATTGTCCTCTGCGCTTACGTCATTGATATTTAAATTAATGATAGCAATTTTTGTAACTTTTTAATTTTAACACAATTTTTATAATAAATACATTTTGTGTTTTTATTTTACTTTCTTTAAATTTATTTTTTAGTTTCATGATAAGGAACACAAATCTCTGCCAACTAGAAGTAAATTGGATTTTAAGTTTGATCACTGCCACCTACGCTCAGCACCTGGTGCACCCGTTTGGAGCAGGCCATCCATGGCTCCACGAGATTTTAAACAAAAAAAACTCTCCGGTGGGATTCTAACTACAAACCAACAACATTTTCAAAGCTCCACCTCCAGGTCACACAATGACATCTTTGTGACCTTTTTTTTTTTTTTTTTTTTTTAAATGACTCAAACTACACTTTTGTTCTTGAGAACAGACTAAAATTTAAAAAAAAATTTTTAATTGTTGTTGAATTGAACACTTTTCTGTTATGACGATAAACGGTTGAGGGTTTTCAGTTTTTATTTAGAAGGTTTTTTTAATTTTAAACTCTTTCCACCAAAAAATATTGTACTGTTGCCCTTCCACTACGAAGTGCTTTAAAAATATATATTATTAAGCAAACTTTTTAATTTATTTGGCCCTGGAGATATTTTCATCTGTTTTGGCCCATGTGTCAAAAGTTTGGGCACTACTGATTTAGAGTTTAGCTCAAAATTTGTAAAAGTAACCGAGTACCGTATTTTCTGCCGTACACGTCGCTCCGCCCTATAAGTCGCATCTATCAGGCGTCACCGCTGACAACCTGGAAATGTGGGTCGGTGTTGTGCCAAAAATCGATTGGCTGCCAAATGGTGGCCACGGGAGTGTGCACGTTAGGACTTTAACAAGAATTTAACAAGAATTTAACAAGAATAACACTTAAAAACAATTATGTATTTGTTCATAATTATAGTAACGGTGTTTCTCAGTTGAACTTTTCCTTAATAAATACACTTTGATGGACAAATCAGCTGCATTTCAAAACCCAATTCGCAGAAGCGGGCATGTGCAGAGTCATTTCTTTGAAATTTAACAAGTTAAACACCTAAAAACAATTATTTGTTTGCTCATAATTATAGTAAAGGTGTGTCTCAGTTGACCTTTTACTTAATAAATGCACTGCAATGGTCAAATTAGCTGCATTTCGCCTGGGGGGACACAGTAAAATGAAGCTGATCTCACAGTTGCTCCAAGCGAGCAGAACGAAGGTGGCAGGCTATGGCAAGCTGATTGTGCTGATAATAGCCACTTTTTACCTATTACATGTCACAACAACATGCCATACTACTCGAGTGCATCTAGCGGCTGAAAATGGTAGCGTTCAATATTTTCAGTCAGAATAAATAAAAACGGTCATATCTCAGCCAAAAATTGGTTTATAAATATGGGGAAAAAATTCATAAATTGTCTCTTCGGAGTATAAGTTGCAGGACATGCAAATTATGTAAAAAACATGACTTATAGGGCAAAAAATAAAAATACGGTAATCGCAATGATTGCGTTTGCAGATGTAGCTGTAGCAGCCATCTTACATTTTGGGGATTTTTTAGCCCTCGGACTCTTGGAGGACCATGAGCTGCTTTCACTCCAAACTTTAGCTCATTATCTCTGAAAACGGCCGAGTTGTGGCCATTTTTGTGTTTGCTGGGGCGGCCATCTTGAATCAGGTGAACCTAAAAGCTTGTCAATTGTAGAGGCACCTCCATCACGTTCTTGATCATGAGATATGCACAACGTTTTCAAAGAACTGAAAGGATTGTCCATGCAGCCTACGTTGCCATGATGACTCAAAACGGCACTAAAAGTAATAACGCACATCTTGTGACTGAGCCACACACTTCGATGTGTAAATGTATGTGTGCTCCTCTTCTCGTGCCACAATAAAGTTAAGATGAAAGACGTAAATTCTGTATATCAAAATCCTGTTTAATAGTGACTATGCGCCTCCACTGAAATGCATTCATTTCCAAGATAGACTCCATTAAAACAAAAATACACTTTTGTTCCTGAAGCAGTGAAGTTTATCTTGCATCGCTTCTCTTTAGTTCCCAAACGCCCACCTGCTCCGTCTCCTTCTGCACTCAAGAAAACCGCCTCCTCAGGAGGTCTGTTTCGTTTCACCTCCACCTCCTTCCCTGTCTCCTTCGGTTCTATCCGTTCATCTCTGAAAGGGATTTTTCTGAGGTCCAAGTGAAGCAGGAAGTGAGACGGCTCCTGCAGCTCGGTGAAGGACGAGCTCAGAGGAACGGACGAGGGTTCAGATGTCAACAGGATGAGGAAACCATGAAGAGCGGCCTCGTGTGTCTGGATTGTTGTTCCGACAAGGAGAGAACAGACGTCTTGTTTTGTTGGCAGCATGTTGTTTTTGTAGCTTTGTGCTTTGTTTGTGGGTCACTGATGGAGAAGCGTAGTGAAAACACGACAAGCACACGGTGAACGCCACAAATGGGCAAACTTCATCCATCTCTTAAATCTTCACTTCACAAACGAGAGAAAACTTGAACTTTTTTAATTTATAACTTAGTTTGGGGAAAAAAGGTTCAGTTTAAGTCCTGCCTTCATACAACCCAACTATCAGTTCAGGAAATATGAGGATCTTTAACTTTGGATTTTCATAATATTATCACATAAATAAAAACATGGAATTATTTTTCACCTTGTTTTATATACCATTCTTCTTTAAGATGAAATGATGAATCGTGAGAACGGTTGATGTTTGAGCCTTAATATATATATTTTTTTTCTGTCTGCAAACTATGGGGTGCCACTTGTAAAGTTACACAGTCAAAAATTAACAGCAATATTTTGGTTTATCTTTTATATTTAACCTTTCATAAGAAAAAATATATGTTTTTTTACGTCACATTTTCACCATGTCATTCATACATTTATAAATGTCATAGTTCCAAACTAAATATTTAATTTCAAAGCAAAATGTTTGGTTTGCAAACTAAACACTTTACTTGCAAGTTAAATAGTTAGCAAGCTAAAAAAATTTATCCCCACACTAAATATTTAGTTTACAAACTAAATGTTAATGTCCAAGCTAAATGTTTAATTTACAAACTGAATTTTTAACTTGCAAGTTAAATATTTAGTTTGTAAATTGAACGTTTAGCTTGTAAATTAAACATTTAGTTTGTAAACTAAACGTTTAGTGTGGAACTAAATATTTAGCTTGCTAACTAAATATTTAACTTGCAAGTAAAGTGTTTAGTTTGTAAACTAAATATTTAGCTTGTAAATTAAACATTTAGTTTGTAAACTAAACGTTTAGTGTGGAACTAAATATTTAGCTTGCTAACTAAATATTTACCTTGCAAGTAAAGTGTTTAGTTTGTAAACTAAATATTTAGCTTGTAAATTAAATATTTAGTTTGGAACTATGACATTTATAAATGTATGAATAACCTGGTGAAAATATGACTTTGAAAAATAAAAAGCTATTGTTTCTTTATGAAAGGATAAATAAATCAAAATATTGCTGTTAAATTTTGACTGTGCATCTTTACAAACGGTTGATTAGAATTTCTCACATAAGCTGTTTAACAAACTCGACTCATGTTTCATTGTTGTAAATATTTTCCTTAGGAGTCTTCTTTGTTTGAGGTATTAAAATCAAAACTGACTAATCTAATTGGAAATCTATTTTATTGTCTTAAATGAAACCAATAATTCACAAGCTGTTTTTGATCTAAATGTTTTCTTTTTTGGATCTGCACGTTTTAAAGCGGCCTTTTGTTGTGGTCAGCCTAAGGCACACCTGTGCAATAGTCCTGCTGTCTAATCAGCATCTTGATACGTCACACCTGTGAGGTGGCCGGATTATCTTGAGGAGAAGCGTTCACTAGATTGACACAAGTCTGTGAACAATATTTGTGAGGAAAAAACAGTTTGTGTATAAAGAAAAAGTTTTAGATCTTTCAGTTCAGCTCATAAATAGACACAATGTTGCATTTATATTTATGTTCAGTGAGCTATATGGCAGTGGCCATCTTGGATTTTGACATGACATCCCTATTTTTGATTGTAACTGTTTTTACACCCAGATGCAGCCAAAATGGAAGTCAGCACCTTGCTTATTTTTGACGTTACCATCTCAGAAGATTTATACAATACGCTGGCAGCCATCTTAGAATTGACGTGGCAACCCAATTTGTGGTAGTGACTCTTTTAAAGCTAAGAGCAGCGACACATGAAGCCCCGGATGAAGGCATGGTCGATATCAGATGGTGATAAATAATCCTACACAAGTCCAAAGATTCATCTTTTACAAAACGATGGAGCAATTAAAGGCTTCACCTCTAAACTGAGATCATTTGAACACTTTAAAATTAAAAAAGATCCGATTTGAATAAGCAAAATAACAAGAAGTGGAGAATTTTTCAAGCATTTTATTTGTCATTCTTAAAGCAGGTGGAAGAAAAATTCCTGGAGTTGTCAAATTCCTAAACTAAAGCTACAAAATAATCTGTAAAATAAAAAAGGAAGAGACTGTGGGATGACATGTTACTTCTATTTACTGATGAAGCTAAATTCTCTTAAATCAAAGTGGCTGCAGTACGAGTTGTATAGTTGTCGTTTTGTTATTAGTTGTTCTGTCGTACCCAAACTGTCAGAGACGTTTATTTCCAGCTCAGTCGGTGAAACAACAGAACAGCTGTTGATCTGACCTCCAAAGGGAACTTTGTTTCACGTCTCAGGAAAGAAAAACGAATGTGTTCATATTCTTGACACGTCGTTCCTTATATAATATAATATAATATAATATAATGTACACACGGACGCAGTGAATTAATAATTCATGTTTCTGTAAAGGTCAAAGTTTAGTCAGAACGTTCCGGTGGTTTTTAGCAGCCTCCGGCACAAAGTTAAGAGGCAACATTTGCATTATAATGGAATTATTGTTGCGCTTTCAGACCAAGGAGGCGTCAGATTTAAGAGTGAACCCCAAAAATAAAGGTTTAATACAAAAACAAACCATAAACATTTGTGTCTGAGTGGATTATGAGCAAGGTGAACTGTTAGCATCGAGTCCAGATGAGTTTCAAATATCAAGTAAAAGAAGAAACAGGGGGAATACGTGATGTTTTATGGTGAACGGAATCCTTGTAAGGGATAAACAGTGAGACTAAATGGATAAATGCTGGTTGCTGCTTGTGCTGTCTTTAAGTTTTACTAATACTAATGTTTAACTAACATTAGCTGAAGCTGCATCGGCTGCTGTTGTTTTGTGATTTGGAAGCTCATCCGCTGAGCTGCAACAGTCGGGAGACTAGATGTGAGTCAGAATTGTGGGAAAATGATAAGAAATCCAGGACTTTTCATCTGCGGCCTCAGAGCTCTGAGCGTTTTAGACCAACTGACCGTCGAGCCGTGCGGATTAGACGGACAGCTTTTGAAAGACACGGTCGTTGTTGTTCACTTCCGCCCACCTTGACTTGTTTTGTACCCGCCTTGGCAGCCGTCCCCAGCTTTAGGATCGAATCTGTTGAAATGAAGGTGATCAGATCTGGACCAGCACGGTTTTTAGACCTGGACTCTTGTCATCTCCCATGCAGGGGGCTACAAAACGACTTTAGTGCACTTGGGACAAGTTGGAGACACCTGCAACGATTTTCATGATTTGGGGAGAAAAGTTGTTGCACAGAACTTGTTCAAAATCCAAGTGAGAGGACTGCACACCTTTACAGCTCCTGTTAGGAGGTCGAGAACCTGGAGAACCTCATGACGATCCGGAGACTCCCTCATGAAGACCCCTCAGCTCTAGTTATCTGTCAGTTCTGTCATGATTGGTCCAATGATGTATTATCCATCCATCCATCCAACCATCCAACCATCCATCCATTATCTTTACCTGCTTCTTCCTTTGCGGGTTGTCGCTGGTGTCCATATCCAGCAGTCACTGTGTGAGAGGTGGTGGACACCCTGTACATGTCTCCAGTCCATCACAGAGACACATAGAGACAATTTAGAGTTACCAATCAGCCTAACATGCATGTTTTTGGTCTGTGGGAGGAAACCCACTCATGCACGGAGAGAACATGCAAACTCCACCTAGAAAGCCCATCTAGGGAACAAGTGCTGCAAATGAGCTCACAATATAAGCACCATGATACAGGCATGTGACTGCTGCTTTATTCAGTTTGTCTAAGTGTCAGTCCATATCAAATACACTTTAAAAAAAAAGATTTGAACCGGCGACCTTCTCGCTGAGAGGCAACAGCTCCACCAACTGCACCACCGTGCCGCCCAATGATGTGTTAGAAAGACATAAAAACACAAGGAAACTATAGGAAGCAGGTTGGGATTGAATCCCTTTAAAGTTTTGTCAAGTTTCTCCTCGATTTAAATTTTCTAACTAATTTATCAGTAACTTTAACACAATGACGTCTATTTTTACTTTCTGGTAACTGAAGAACCTGTTAAGTTATTATTTTGGTGCAAATGTAAAATGGAAGACATTTTATGTTCACTTTATTTTTCTCGGAGCAAATTCTTGAGAGGAGATGGTTTAAACACACCAAAACCAGAAGAACAGTGAGGCTGCGGTCGGTGGGTTTTATGATCAGAATTTACAATCTCACCAAAGTAAAAGCACAGAGGAGTCGTCGGCAGAAATGTATCAACAGATGGCTTTTAGCCTCTTCTTACCGTTTAGTTTCGGTTATTCCTATTCAGAAGTAAATCATACTTTAATAAGATTTTTAATAAGATTATTACTACAGTTGGTCATTCCTTTTCATCTTATTTTTATTTGTTCAGGCTTGAAAAGTCTGTTTGGAACAAAATCGCCTCAGATGTTCAGAGACGAACTGAAAGATGCTGATCTTTATCTTTTTAATGTTTTGCCTTTTTTTTATAAAAAAAATCTACGATTATGATTTCAGATATTAATCTTAAAGTAATGTGAGGCTGTAAAAACATCTCCGCATTGTAGAGTGGAAGATTTGAAGGAAGGATGGATGTCTTGCACTTAGCTGGATTAAATATTTAAAAAGCACCGGTTCCATTTATTTTAGGCACGTCTGAGGGAAATCTTCCTGGATTTCTTGTTCTTCGTGTCTGATTAACCTTCAGTCAGACGAATGAACCCAACTTTAATCAGAATCCATTATTCTGGCTGTGGTTGGATTATAAATTGGTTGGATTATAAACCGCAGCTTTGATTGGGTGGAACCAGACACAATTTGAAGGGAAAACCTCAAACTTTAAGGTATTTAGCTCAGTATGGTGGAACCAAACCTGCAATATTAAATCCATAAATGACAGTGTGTTAAAGCTAAACCATTTACTGTATGAATTATTAAACAGGGAATCTTTTTATAGAGGATTTGTAGCTAAATTGAGTTTGAATTGTATTTTCAGTTGTGAGGCCCTTTCATCCAGCTCTGAGGTAAATCTTTGATAATCTGGACTCCACTGGATTGGACGGGTCGCCTCATTCAGTCTGAAATGAAGAGCCGGCCTATTTCTTGTTAATAACCCGACCGAAGCTGCCTGCAGAGACCGGTTCTCCGTTTCTGTGGAACAAAAGGATGTGGAACTGAGGCGAGCGGAGCCACTTAAAGACTTCTGGGTAAAAAATTAGATTTGTGACCTGCTCAGCTGGTGTCGCAGCGCTGCAGCCTGATGGACTGTCAGGATCCTGGCAGGTGGGAGAGGGAGGGCCAGCAGGAGGACTGGGTGGCTGCTGGTGATGGAGACCACCAGGACCTCATTAGCTCAACGGCACCAGTGTGGCTCTCACTTCCTCCGTACATCGCTCTCTCCCCTGCCCTTCTTTCCATTTCCTCCTTTTCTCTTTGCTGCTCGTTTGAGGAGCGGCGGTCTCTTGCTTCCTTTACTCCAGCACACCCAGGTCTCATTAACAAGATGAGACTGTTCTGCTGCTAATCTTCTCCATCAACGTCAGGAGATGATGATGATAATGACACATGTCTCCTTCACCACACCCACACACATCTGCTGTCGCCAGAATCATTTCTTCTTGTTAAAGCAAAGGAAAGGGAAATCTGCTGGAGCTGTGTGAATGTGCATTGCAGCCATGTCGCTCCTGAGGTGAGAGCAACGTGGCAGCAGTTTACACACACGCACACACACACACACACACACACACACACACACACACCACCCCAACGTGTGCGTTTATGCAAAGCAAATGTGCAGCAAACACAACAAAATGTGGAGCAGCTCGACGAACATAAATAAGTCCACCACGGTGATTTATGTGTCCGCAGTGGAGGAAAGGAGGCCAGACTTCATGAAAGCTTCATGTCCAACTGTCGGAAGCAGAAGCTGCATCTTTGGAATGAAGCGTCTGAGATGCGACGAAGAGCCAAACCAAACAAGTTGTGTGTTTAAAGAAAGAATTCCTGCGCAGTTTAAGTTCACGGGACTCAAACATTCAGTTTTAAGAACTTAACCTTAAATTCTAGATCAAGTTTAATATGTTTTTTTTTTATAACAAAGAATAAAATAGTTATGAAGTAAAGAATTAAAGCTGCTTTTGTCTTCCACTTATTTTACTCAGTTTAAACTCTTCAAAGCAAAATTAAAAAAAAAAAGTTTGACTTGTTGGTACCACTTTCCATTAAGGGCTGCTTTATAAAAGATTCATTAATGCATGCAGTGGTTATCTGTGTTCATCATTTTAAAGCATTATCAAACCTGTTTAAAAGACTATTAAAAGTATTTAATTCATTAAATCAGGCTCGAAATTTGGCAAGAT
Source organism: Nematolebias whitei (assembly GCF_014905685.2). Classification (NCBI taxonomy): domain Eukaryota; kingdom Metazoa; phylum Chordata; class Actinopteri; order Cyprinodontiformes; family Rivulidae; genus Nematolebias; species Nematolebias whitei. Next base: position 44,034,563 of record NC_056506.1, on the reverse strand, counting down.
CAAATGCTGGACTTGTATTTGCTTAAGTAAGAATATTTTATTGCTAATCGTTAAGCTTGCCTTTTTTAAAAAGTAAACTTTTTTTATAAGCCTATAAATAGATGTAAAATCCTCATACAGCATTTGATTTCAAACATTAAATTCTGAAGAAATGAATAAAACTACAGCACTTGATCTTGCCAAATAGTGATCCTGTTTAAATGTACGAACAATATTTTCTAATAGATTAATGATGCTTTTATAAAGTGTTTACAAACACATGAATGAGCTTTTTATAAGACAATATTAAAGTATTTGTAAAGTGGATTTGTTATTTCCTGCAAACTAAGCACTCATGAGCACATTTTCTGTGCTAATAGTGCAGAAAAAACAGTTAAACTGCAGATTATGGAGAAAGTAACTACCATATTTTTCACTGTATAAGTCACAAATTTTTGCATAAATTTGCATTCCCTGTGACGTATACAGTGAAGCGACTTGTTTATGTTCCCCCCCCATATTTATAACCCAACTTTTGGCTCTGACGATTTCAGTCATTCTGATATGGAAAATATTGAACACAACCATTTTCAGCCGCTAGAGGGTCCTCGAGTAATATGTCAAGCCAAGTGTCTCATTAACAGGTAAAAATGACTATTAATGACACACTTGGCTTGCCATACAGGCCACATTCATCTCGCTCCAGAACTCCTGGAGCAAACGTCAAATCAGCTGCATTTCACCGCACCGCCGAAATGCAGCTGATTTGACCATTAAAGTGCATTTATTAAGGAAAAATTAAACTGAGACACACCTTTGCTATAATTTTGAGCAAACAAATAATTGTTTTTAAGTGTTAATCTTGTTAAATTCTTGTTCAAGTCCTCCCATGCACGCTCCCGTGGTCGCCATTTGGCAGCCAATCGATTTTTGGCTCAACACCGGCCCCTGTTTCCGGGTGGTCAGCGGTGACGCATAATAGATGCGACTTATACGGCGAAGTGACTTATTTATGTTTTTTTCCACTTTATTAGACATATTTGGACTGATGCGACTTTTACGGTGGCACGGTATGCAACAGCACTCTGATTAAAACAGAAGTAACAAATTCTGGGATTTTAAATAAAAAGCCCTCCAAGAAATGTAACTCCCAGTCAAAAATGACAGTTAAGAATGTCTATCAGCAGATCTGTGCATATTTAGTGTTTCTCAGAAGCTGTGATTAAACAAGACAAAGGGTTATAAATACAGTGCAAGAGGAAAAACACGTACAAACAAAACAAAATGTGAAATCTGAGTCAAGAATGTGCAATAACATGGTGGAAATGAAGCAAACTAGAACGTCAAAGTGACGCTGACAGAAATGGAAGAGCGCACAGATGAGCTCAGTCCAGACCTGCAGTGATCAGGAGGTAAAACACAACCATAGCTTCATTAATCAGAGTCACAGCGGCTGTCCTAAAAGACAAATTAACAGGCAGAGTCACTCACATAGAGAGGTCTGGGAAAAAAAGAGACCATCAGCAGAAAGTTCCTTTGACTTTTCAGATCGTGTGGAGGACACTCCATCATTTTAACGTTCATGAAAAGTCCAAGATCAAAAATTACGCACAAAACTGCCACAAAAGAAAACTAGATAATACTTCTGTTTGTTTTAATGTTTTCTTTGGGTAAAAACAAAACAAAATGAGTTTGTCCACCTCGGACATGTTTTATGTGTGTTTGAGTGACAACAAACACAAAGAAGTCTGGAGGGGGTAGTGTCATAATATGGGACTACATGACAAATAATCCGTAGATGTTTCTTCTAAATCCATCAAAACACAACAAAGGAGACAAACACAAAGTACGTCTCGGAGTTACGACCAGGACTTGGCTCCTGCTGATTATCATGCTGCTGATTATCATGCTGCTGATTATCATGCTGCTGATTATCATGCTGCTGTATTCATTCCTTCGTACTCATCCCCCCACAAAGACTCAGGCTCATGCTGCTGTTGTTTGTGGTATTGTTTGGCACTATTAGCATGTACAGTAGTCCCTCGTTTATCACAGGGGATCCGTACCCTGATGCCCTGCGATAAGTACAAAACCTCAAAGTAGGAATACTAGTACAAGTAGTAAGTAGTAGTTAAATCCTTCCCACACTCTTGCAATATTCTAAGCAATGTTTCTAAACTCTAAAGCTCTAAAAGATCACAGAATGTAACGATCAAAGCTGCAGGAGGTGCTAAATAATTTAAAACAATTTATTTTAAATAAAAATCCATGCCGATCGTGCGGTTCATCCATCAATCAGTGTGTCATGTCCAGTCTTATTTTTGAAAAACCGCAATAGAGCGAGTCCGTGATAAATGAACCGCAAAGTAGCGAGGGACTACTGAACCTCGGACCTTTTGGCATTTGTTTATTAGTGTTTGTCTTAATTTATATCTTGGATCCTTGTTTGCTGTTTCTTTTAACACTTTATATTTTTGTTTTTGTTGAGACCCTGTGCACACAGTTTCATTCCACCTCATGTACAACATGTGATGCGAATGACAATAAAGAACCTTGAACTTGGATCGATGACTCTGCAGCTTGGGTCAGGGGGTGGAGGGGTCAGTGGTTTAGCAGAAGTACCAACAGATACCTGCGTGTTCAGTTGAACTAAGAAAGACCCACTAGTGTTGTTAACTAAGGAGAAGACTCAAGATTTTAGATGTTTGCAGCAAAACGGTGCACGTCTTTTAGTTTGTAAAGTTTTATCAACATCAGAAACAAAGACCCAAAAATCTGAGCTGCTTGTTTAAAATCAGAGCAGCTTCTTTGTTTAGGGGGACAGGACCAGTACGTGAGGACCAGTTAAAGGCCTGTACAAGACCAGTACGTGAGGACCAGTTAAAGGCCTGTACAGGACCAGTGCATGAGGACCAGTTAAAG
>NC_056506.1:44023460-44031262 GCF_014905685.2 Nematolebias whitei | reverse complement strand
ATATATTTTATTTATTTATTTATTTATTTTTTGGACTATAAGTCACACTTAAAATCCTTTAATTTTCTTAAAAATCGACAGTGAGCCTTATGTATTAATTCTGGTTGTGCTTAGTGACCTCGAACTGATTGTATGTGGTGCACGGCGCTCAAAAATCTGTCAAAATGAACTTGTTTTGCTTAATGCGCCTTATAATCTGAAAAATATTGTATATTCTGTGATTTGTTGTGTTGAAAACTGCATGTTTCATATTCAAATCATCGTTTCAATATGAATTTCATGCAGCAAAATGACAGTTTTAAAGGTAAACACAAATCCTTGTGTGTGTGTGTGTGTGTGTGGGGGGGGGGGGGGGTAAGATTTAAGGTGAATCCTTTGTAAGACCCTGGGGGGGTTCTACCGCTCTCAAAGCGTTATGACAGGTTACACGCACCCTGGAGGCTCTGTCGCTCTCTGTTTGTCAAAACAGCATTTTCTGCCTCAAACGTGCAGCGAGGCGTTTTGTACAAAGTTCTCCGAGGTGATATCTCCTTTCACAAATTCCTGCTTTAACGTGGGTTCAGCGGAACGGATGAGAAATTTAAATGGTCAATTTCCAGTTTATTGGAGGGAAAAACTGGACATTTCTGGAGATTTTTCTAGATAATTTGTATTAAACCAGGTGTTTTTGTCTTTTCTCTCCATGGCTCAGCCTCTGATGATGCACTGCCGCACCTGCTCCCTGGTTACCAGCTCAGGTCACCTCATCGGAGGCGGCCGGGGCGACGAGATCGACCGGGCCGAGTGCGTCATCCGCATGAACGACGCGCCCACCGCCGGGGGTTACGCCAGGGACGTCGGCCGTCGCACGTCCCTGAGAGTCATCGCTCACTCCAGCATGCAGCGCGTCCTGCGCAGTCGCCACGAGCTGCTCAACGCCAGCCAGGACGCCGTGTTCATCTTCTGGGGCCCCAGCAACTACATGAGGCGCGACGGGAAGGGCCTGGTGTACAACAACCTGCGGCTGATGAACCAGGTGCTGCCCAAGCTCAAAGTGTACATCATCTCCTGGCAGAAGATGCTGCAGTTCGATGATCTGTTCGAGAAGGAGACGGGCAAGGACAGGTGAGCTGTCCCCACATCACAACCTGTTACTATGAACGGGCCACGAGGGACGTGACTGTGGAGTTAAGTTAGCTCCTTTGTTGACCACTGAATTAGTGTACAACTCAAGTATTCATATTAGTGTGTGTGTCTGTTAGTAAAATATCTCAAGAACCTGAGAACAGATGTCAATGAATCTCAAAGTAATCAATGGATGTACTTTTACAACTGGAAGTCCACCTGATTCAAGATGGCCACCACAGCCCTTACTGAACAAGAGTGGCTGTAACTCAGTCAGTCTTACAGATACTGACTACAACGAGGTGGTAGTAGCTGAGAATCCTCCCCGACACATTCTCTGAGTGCTGATTTCACAAGATCTTTGTTTATAACTTTGGCAAGGAAGATGGTGGACAATATGCACTCCTTCAAAGTGCACATGTGTTAGAAAAATAAATCTTCAACCAACTGGCATATAAAAAAACTCATCATCGGGTGTACATCTACGACTGATTTGCTTTTAACGTCAAGCTAAATCAAGATGGCCGCCACAGCCAAACGACATCAGAATCAGAATAAGCTTTATTATCATTGTACCGGGATGCAGTGAAATTATGTTCGTACAGTCGTCTGAAAGATGGGCGGAGTGCACGTTGCTGCTGCTCCTGAGAGCGCGGCCCCTTAGCCTTTTTCAGAATACTTTATTTTAGATAGAAAAGGGGAAAAAAAGCCATGAGGGTAGAATTACAAAAAAAATATCTCTTCACATCTTGTCCCATCAGGACACAATTTAAGACGTCAAAAAACTCTGCCAGTAAGCACATTTATAACACGTTACATGTGTATTAACAGCAAGATGGTGAGATTTGTCCATGAAGCACTTCCAGATAGACCATAGTCCTGATAAGATGTTGGTGTCAGCCGACACAGTTCTGGGTGGTGGTGGTGGTGGTGGTGGGGTGGGGGGTGATAGACCAAACTTTTCCTTAGTTTACACATACTGTATCTCAGGAGAAGTTTGATAAGTCGGCCTGCTTTCAAGGCCAACTGGGGGGGTCAGGTTCAGATAAGCTACAATTGTTGATTTCTTTTCAGGTTTTTTCTTGTCAGTCCTGCTGGAACTTTCTATCCAAAATGTTCAGATTAGTGGGCATTCCACTGGTCCGTGCTTACGAGCCCCGCCAAGGTCGTTTCCAACATGCTGGCGAGTCCCAGAAGCTTCAGGCGGCCTGCGGTTCTCACAAATGGACAGAAAACACAAACATGGCTTTAATGCAGTCAGGTTTACAGAGCAGGAGCTAAAATGTGACGTGGCAGTAGCCGAGAGTCGTTCCCAACATGCTGAGGGTGACATCTATTGTGTAACACTTTTAAAGTTTGACCAGAACTGCAGCTTTACTTCTCAACGTGACGGTTTTAGACCAGAATATTGACATGAAAGACGGAGGGAGGGTGATATGTATTCCTTTTCATGTGTTTTGCAAAATCCCACTGACTGTCTTAATTTATTTCTCACGGTTATTCGCTACATTGAGTCTCCAGTGCAGGACGTCCCACTAGTAAAAGTCACAGTATCATGTTCAGCTCCTGCAGCTCCTTAAAGAAATGGGGAAGAAAAGTAAGATGCAAAAGTCTTTTTGATTACGTAGCGCTGGTTCTGCATAATTATTAAAAAAAAAAAAAAAAACATTGAAGGATTCAGTTTTAATGAGTCCAAGCAGAGGTTTCAGTCTGGTGGCCATTAATGCTGAATGAATCTCCCACTGTGTGCTCAGTGGTTATCTGCCTGCTTTTTATCTGAGCTTTTGTCTGGAGTTTCAGTGCAGATTTAATCTGAACTCAGTTTAGGAGAGAAGCCAGGGGAGGAGCGTGCCAAGCAGAAGATTTGGAGATTGATGCGGAAATCCATCCTTCTGAATTTGTGCCTGTAGAAAGGGGAGCTTTTATTACCGTTATTTACTGTTTTTCATCTTTTGTATTATTGGGCATGAACATCTGCGAGGCGTATATGAGGTCATTTCTGCTCTGTGGACTGTTAAATTAGAAAGAAGCCAAGTTTTATAGTGTTACTGTTACATTTCTGTGGGAGATGTGTTTAAAATAATCTGTTTTTTATGCAGAATGAGACGTTAACTAGCGCAAAGCACGAACCTATTTCCTTAGCAACAGCTGCAACATAGCAGCGTTTCTGGACAATCAACAAGGTGATCAGCAACTCTGCAAGCTTGTAATTATAATTATTGGTTATGTCTTTTTGGTAAAGATAATTGAAATGGTGCGGGAGGAAGCCACATTCACAGATTTTAATAAGAAAGGCAGAGCAGCTTTGGGAAAAAGGCGTCTCTCTGCAGCCGTTGTGCTAAATTACCAAGACAGGATGAGCCTCAACTGGTGATTAAAGGCAAATTAGCTTTTAAAATATGTACTTTATTCCAGCTACTGGTTTATGTTCCTTTAGTGATTTATTGTGATCTCCAACAGCTTGACCTCAGTTTTTAAAACGAGATGCGGATTTTGTGACTCACAATCATTCTATTACCCAAAAGATCACGTACAAATCCTTTTAAAGCAGACCGTAACCCAACAAAACCGTAAAATCGCTCTGTAGTGATTTCTGAGTAAAGGCTGCGCTCACAGCTGAGAACACAAAGGGAGGCTTCCCGGCTGAAATGGATCCAGACCTCCTCTCTGAAGTGGATGTTTTCACCTGAAACACCCACAGCTCCCTGCAGAACTAGAATAATTGGACACTTTAGCCAAAAAATGCTCCCTCCTACTTACAACAGGTGGAGAGTGACCTTTAAAGGCCACACACACACACACACACACACAGGTTTTAAATTGTTTTGTGTGATAAGGTTTCTGCTCAGGTTGAAGGTGGGGAAACTTTAGCTGAGAGACAGGAAATGTCAGTGGTTTCTTTAAAGTATAATAAAAAGGATAAATGTGAACTTTGTCACACAAACAGACAAACACGTTTGCGTTTCCACACGTTCAGCCGTAGAAATGCAGCAAAAGGCCCAGAATTACTTAAAGGGATGTATATTCAATGTGAACGCGGTCGGGATGAGGATCAGTTCCTCCAAATCTGAGGTCATGGATAGGTGCGGAGTTGGCAGTGAAGCGGGCGTTGTACCGGTCTGTCGTGGTGAAGAGAGAGCTGAGTCAAAAGACGAAGCTCTTGATTTGCTGGTTGATACGTTCCTACCGTCATCTATGGTCATGAGGTTTGGGTCGTGACTAAAAGTGGGAGTTGTAGGCATGTAGCTAAAACTACATTTTCTACCGGAAACAGAATCAGATCTTGTTTTAACACAATATCATTCTAAATAACAAAATGGGATACATATATCTAGACATTTCATTAAGTTAATATATTATCTAATAAAATTATATTTCAGTATTTCACCTGTCGTCTTTCATGATGGAGCTTTAGACTAAAATCTTGTGTTGAGAAATAATTTCAGCATAAATAATTTTTTATATATAAGTCCAGGGAAAAAGACAAAATATGTACAAAATATAATTCGGTTACATTTCTGTCTATATATCTGTATTATGCTAATGTATGCTTTAGTAACTGCAGTTGTAAAATTAAAAGAAAACAATTGGAGGTTTTTGTTCCAGATTTTTTGTTTTGAAGTGAAACCAGCACGACCCATTTTTATATCTATTATATGATTTATGCAAAAACTACAAAACAAAACGTTGGAAAGTGTTTTTTATTTTTCTATGATGGTCCAAATGTTTGCTCACTGAGACTCAACTCAACCTTCAGATTGACTTCCTCTAAATACATATATATATTTATGTCCATCACCAGGTGCAATGGAGGAGCAAGAGGGTGGCCAATGGTGGCCTTGGCCATTATAGAATAATCTTTAGGCACCCCAGTCATTTGAGTAAATTATACTTTTATCAAAATAAAAACTAGACAGCATAGTCTCAGATGATGAGGTGACTTGTTTTATATGATGGTGATTTTCACGTGGAAACTCAATTTTTCTTAGTGACCTTTTCAGCGGCATGGTGGCGCAGTCGGTAGAGCTGTTGCTTCTCAGTGAGAAGGTCACCGGATCGAATCCCGGTTCGGGGGCCTTTCTGGGAGGAGTTTGCATGTTCTCTCCGTGCATGCGTGGACTTTCTCTGGGTCCTCCTGTTTCCTCCCACAGACTAAAAACATGCATGTTAGGCTGATAGGTAACTAAATTATTCCTAGGTGCGAGTGAGAGAGTGAATGGTTGTTTGTCTCGTTTGTCTCTTTGTCCCTGTGATGGACTGGAGACCTGTCCAGGGTGTCCCGCGCCTCTCGCACAGTCACTGCATGGGCAGCAGTGAACCCCATGACCCGAAAAGGAAGAAGTTGGTCAAAATAATGGACGGACCTTCTTTACGATGAAGTCACACACCAAAATGGACGTCAGCACGTAGCTTATTTTTCAAGTTATGCAGCTCACAATGTTTATTAAATACGTATATGGTGGCAGCCATCTTGGATTTTGACATGGAAACCTAATTTTCAAAAGGAATCTTTCTTATACCCAGATGAAGCCACACACCAAAATGGAAGTGGAAACCTCGCTTATTTTTCAAGTTACCTTGCTCATAACATTCAGGGAATGATGGACGAACAGAGGGAATTTTTACTTCCTGCGACGGGGGACAAAAATATATGCACTTAGTGCAGCCAAGTTATTTTTTTAATGAAAATGAAAAGCAGAGTCCAAAGATTGCAGCTTCCAGGGTGTAGAAACGTCAAATAATGAACAAAATCTAAATCAAGAATAACTCTGGAAAGACATTTTGTTTTTATTATCTTTTATTTCTCTCATTAAATATAAAGCAATAATGAGAGAGAAGCTGAATTCAGACAAAGTGCGCTGGAAGTCAAGTTCAAGTGGGACAAGAACATTTTAAGAAATCAACCCTTAACCTGCATAATCGACTCAGGTCGAACTTGTTAGGTTTAAACTTTTCACACTTGAAGAGCTTCATTTAAAATAAACTTTAATCATTTTAGAAGATCTGCTGCGATTACCTTGAGACAAAGTTGTTCAAATGATTTTACAGTTTACACTAAATACACTAAACTTTCAAACTATATTATATCACGATGACAATAAGCTCAGTGATAAAATACCTGTTAATATTGAAAAAAGAAGCATTAACCAGAAAAAAACACCTTTTTCTTGGTTCTTTTACCTGTTAAATATGAAGGTTTAAACTTATATTGTTTCATCCAAATTGTGTTTAAATAGAAATATAATTTTAGGACTTTTAAACATGTTAAACAGGAACTTTTGCTAAGTTTAAAGTAACAGTGAAAACTCTGCTATTTTTATTTTTCTATTGATGAATAAACATGGCGTCCCGCTCATTCAGGCCCTCCAGCTCTTTGCAGCCATTGAAGCTAAGAGTTTGACATTTCCCACCACATTATTCATCCGTATGCTCATAAACGAGGAAGACTTCCCAAGTGAAATTAGGTGCACGGCTTCTGATAAAAGGCACCGTGGATCCACCGCAGACTGACAAACTGCTGCACTTAGAAGTGTCTAATCTGCAAAAGGAAAGTGTGCATGTGTGCATGTGTGCTGGTGTTCTGTTAAAGCCCCGAGGCTGTGTTGTGTACTTCCACCTCACAACAAATCAGCACACTGCAGACAACCTGGCTGCTGTCTTAATTAAATGAAAACGAGAAGTCTGCGCTTCAGCCTCAGTAACATCGCTCGGAGTCGACGCCGCTGTTTGCGTCGTGGGCAGATCCTAATAAAGATGATAGTTGGACAAGAGAGCGTTGTCGCTGTTCATTACGCCGTCACTCAGCCGCTGCACGCCGGCTGATTCGGGAGGTGTGGTCCGTTTGCTCGCACAGCGAAGCCACAGAAAATAACTCCTCGTAGGCACATTTTCCCAAAGAACACGATGCTGCTCAGGAGGCTGAATCAGGGAAGTGTCAAGCGAACACGGAGGAGGAGAAACGGATTTGCTTGATTGGTAGGAGTAAAACACAGACTAGTTTTGAGCTCTTTCAGTCTGGTTTTAAACAATTACACGGCACCGAAACAGCTTTAGTAAGTGTTTGTAACGACATTCTGTTTGTAAATGACCCTGGTCAGGTTGTGATGCTCGTACTCCTGGACCTTACTGCTGCTCCTGACACTGTTGACCACAGTATCCTTATATCGTGGTTTGAACACTAGGATGGGATCATTAGAGCGGTTCCGTTCTTATCTGAGTGGCAGGAGCTTTTGTGTTAATGTTGGTAATGTGTTGTCTGCTTCACCGCCTCTTTCCTGCGGGGTTCCACAGGGCTCGATTCTTGGACCCCTTCTATTTTCAATGTATCTGCTCCGTTTGGGGTCTATCCTGAGGAAACATGGTCTTTCTTTTCATTGTTATGCTAATGATTGTTGGATTTATCTGCCGTTAAAACCCAATAGTTCTTGCTCCATTCACCCTCTGTTAAAATGTCTTGATAATAAAGCATAGATGGCTTCATGCATGCCATCTCTCTGACCTACTTCAACCTTTTGTTCCTTCTCGGGCGCTGAGATCATCTGACCAGCTGCTTTTGGTTGTACCAAAAACCAGGTTGAAGCTCCGAGGAGATCGGGCTTTTTCTATTGCGGGCCCTAAACTCTGGAACAACCCCCTCCCACACACACACAAACACACACACACACACACACACACACACACACACACACACACACACA
>NC_056506.1:43998710-44023450 GCF_014905685.2 Nematolebias whitei | reverse complement strand
CACACACACACACACACACACACACACACACACACACACACACACACCTCTTCACTTCTCGTTTTTAAATCTCTTTTAAAAACACCTGTTTTCACTGACTTTTAACACAGTGTGATTTGATTATTTCATTGTTTTGTATTTCATGTTTTCCTTTTGATGCTTTTAATTAATTTTTGCTACCATTATTATTATTATTATCTTAATATAACTGCCATTTCTTTTTATTGTTAAGCACTTTGGTAATAGCTGCTGTATTTAATGTACTTTATAAATACATTTGACTTGACTAGTTATAATCAGTTAATATAAATGTGAAAGGGTAAGAAGCAGATGACTCCCAAAGGGCTTGAATCAGAATCATTTTGTCTTGTTACAACGAGAGTGCTCTGCTAAAAAAAAAAAAACATATAAATAAAAGGCATGTACTTCTTTAATCACCATTTGGCAGCATTTAGTAGGCTGATGGCTGAGGGGTAGTAACTATTTATGACCCAGTTCTGGTCTTAATATTTCTTTAAGGTCTGCCTGATGGCAGCAGCTCAAACAGTTTGTAACCAGGGTCACAGGAAATCCTTTCAGCTCTCTTTATTAAAAATAAAAGTATTCAAACCCCTTGAACTTCTGCACATTTTGTCATATTACAACCACAAATTTCAAAGTATTTTAAAGTGTCTTTATGTTAGACAACACAAAGTAGTTCAGTAATGGCTTACAGATCTTTTGCAAATAATTCCTGACCAGTCTGCTGCATTCCTTGGTCTTCATGATGCTGTTTGATCGCCAATGGTCAGTGGTAAACTTCTGATACCTTCAGAGAACAGCTGCATTATAGTACTATATAATAAAAGATGTGTTCCAATCATGTAGATGTTCTTTGCAATACAGACTGAAAATGTCTCCGTGTGAGAAATAATAAAATTAAATTAAAAATCCTCATTTCCCTCCCAAGTCTACCTCAACAGAATGAGTCCGCCTCAGCCGAAGTCTTGGGTGGATTATGAAACAACTTGCCTCTAGGCACCGACATGGAAAATAAAAGAAGAATACTGTTCCATCAAAATGAAAAAACACCCACACTGAAATGTACACCGCCTGCCAAAATATAAAAAAAACAAGAATTACTGTGATTTAACCCTGAAAATCTGCCTCTGTAACACAAATATTTGTAAAAAAAAAAAAAAAAAACTTTTATTGCTGCGTTAGCCTCTCTCATTCACAAATTGTGTGCTTGGTCAAATACTTCCCAGACTACAGATTTATTTATTTTTAGTTCATCATATTGACAGAAATGTTAGAAACAACGACGCAGCGACCTTTTCCCGCACAAACTACAACAACCGAAGGCTCAGCGTTCCTCGAAGCCGTTCATGCCAGATGTTTTAGACTAAGATAATCCACGGAGGAGGAGTGGGATTTAAAAGATTTTGTGCAAAAATGTGAAAACTCGTGATGAATTGTCACTCAGGTCATGCGCTGAGCATGACTCTCAGCTACTACTACCACACCAAATGTAACTTTTATTGTCATGGCCTTTTTGTGTTGGCTGTGGCGGCCATCTTGACATGAGTTGACTCCAAATGGTAATGAGTTTCAGATCATGAATCTGTCCAGCAGTTTATGAGATATTTTACTAACAGACAGTAAAACTGTGCGTAGTTCAGAGTATGTGTTGTGAATCATCTTAACATCTTATGTTTGTGTAAAATAGCCGAGTTAAAGTCACTTTGGTTGTTGCTAAGGCTGCGTAGCTGTGGTGGCCATCTTGAATAAGGTCGACTTGAGGTCAAAGGAACATTTTACAAGTTAGGGAGACCAGACTGAGATGGTTTGGACATGTCCAGAGGAGGGACAGTGGGTATACTGGTAGAAGGATGTTGTATAGCAAATCTGAAATTCTGTTGTATTTACCTTGTGGTCATTTTAGTTTCATTTTCTGTCTTTAAAAATGTTGTCTTGTGATCAGTCATTGTAATTTTTGGACAATTTGTCATCTTTTTCTTTTTTTTTTAAATGTCTTTTGTCTATTTTTGTCGTCTTAAGTCTCTAAAATGCGACGACTTTGCAGCTGTTTCGCTGTGTTTGAGGTCGTTGTAATTTTGTTGTGGTTTTTAATCTCTTTCACGTTGTTTTTCTTCATGGTAACATTTTATTTATGCTGTTTTCACATCATCTCATGAGGACTTTTGTATCTTTTTTTTTTTTTTTACTTTTCTAGGTCATGCTCTTGTGACAAGTTGACCTCTTCTTCCCTCAAAATGAAATTAGTTTGTCTTATTGCTACGATCATTCAATGTGTTTATTCTCCCACTCATAAATAGCAGGTTTGCAGGTTCATTCATGTATTTTTATATAACAACCTGTCAAAAAATACCAATAATTCCCATTTTTTGTTCACTTTATATCATTATATTGCTTTTAATAGCAGCTTTGTGACAAGTTATATAAATAAGTCTTGACTAATAGTAGATTACAGATGCTGTGAGTTTAATTACTGAGAACATGTGTTTTGGAAGCAAAAGGAGGAACTGTTCCTGCAGCAGTTCTGCTCAGTCGCTCTCATTAATCTTCACATATTGTGAGCAGCTTGATGTTCGTAAATAAAACCAATCAATGATTCAATGTGACCAAAAATACATAAATAAAAAGTTCCAGGTTTTACTTTTAGACGGTCATAATTTTCATGCTAATAGGGGAATGTGAAGATGGAGCGCATCGGATTCCACTGCATAAATATGAGCACCTGTTCGGCTCGTCAGGATGAAGCCCTGCAGGCGTGATGAAACGCACAGCTGGGTCTGATGCAGCCGAAGGATCCTGAACGTGTTACATCAGCTCACGGCTGAATGTCTTCACGCTCAGGAGGAGGAAGCAGGAACAGTTGGGAGGATTGTTTTTGTCAAACTGTAATATTCATAAACTGGTTCGCTGAATTTCTGATTGTTCCAGAAGTGTTTAGGTTACAACAGGAAGCAGTGAAATGGTCAAAGGTGTCTGAAAACATGATTTCATCCAGGCGATTTTTTAAAAAACAATAATTTTATGCTTAAATAAAAATGTTAGGTGCCTGATATTTAAGACATTTGGCATAATACATATGATTTTACATATTTTGTCACATAACGGGCCTATTTTCTTTCATATATGGCACAACCACAGTGAAGCAGGAAGTGACATCAAAGGGGAACTTTTTAAATATGGGGAACTTCCTGATCTTTTTAATTGAAATAATATGATTTGAACTCCGACTCGTCTTTGTCTCTCTCTGATGGTGTCTCTAAAAAATCATAATAATAATATTAAAACCAGATTCTTCTCCACTGTAGCGGTGCTCTGTTTACATGCAGGCGTTCCTCTTTGACATCACTTCCTGTTACTGCACATGAGAAGATCCCAACAACGGTTCATCTCAGTGGCGTGAAATTTATTTTGCAATACCTTATTAATGCTATCTTTCCAAAAACGCATTCATATTTATTACAAAAAAAAAACTGATGTTGCTGGCACTTTAAGGGTTGTTTACCTTTTATCGCACCCTTTACACAAACTTAACAGCGCTGGAAAATATTTTTGTATGAATCTTCTTTTTATTTTATTTTTCCAGATTTTCTAAATAGTCAAATATACAATTAATTAAAATTTTAACATGAAAGATCTAGCATTAAATGAAGAAATGTGTTTCACTCATGTCAGAGTTTTAAAGTTGAATCATTTTATGCTGCAAAGGGATGGAGTTATAACAGTTTAACAACCTCGTAAATGATATTATACATAATCCTGTGATGTAAGATCTTATAAGATGTAACAACCCTCAGAGTTTGTCTTGTGATTGACTCTCAGCTACTACCACACCAGATTTTATCTCATTATCTGTAAAACTGACTGAGCAATAGTCATTTTGTGATTGTGGCAGCCATCTTCAATTGTGTTGACTCAAAAACGTATCGTTGTCGATGTACAGCCACAGATTACCGTCTGAAAACTAAAGTACTAAAGAAATGTATTTATAATAGTACATTATTACGCCAACAAATGTTATAAGTCATAAACAGTTTACACAATGTTTAACCTTTAAAACGTGACATTTAGTTTTTGTTTGTTTGTATTTGCTTATTTTGGCAGTTTCAGTCCTCCATATATAGGGCAATTAATAACTTTTCTACTTTTACTGATAAATAAATTTCAGTTTTGTCCGAGTTTTGTTGAAATAAATAAAAAATACTTCAAATGACTGAAAAGAAAACAAACGTTTGTATTAATTTTCAACCAATCGGTCAAAATTGCCAAATGTCCTCAGACAAAACTTGAGTTTTTTTGTAATTTCCACCTTAAATGTGCAAACTGTCATGGAGGCAGTTTCACTTTAGTCCTCTTCAAATGGATTAGAGTCAAACTGAAATACGTTTTGATCAGAGAGCAATGATGCATGAGAGAGAGATATTTAAATGTAGAGATTTTCCACTGTCAATATTTTATATTTATTATTAAAAGTCATCTCTAAAAAAAAGGATTTGATTAAAGCTCATTTCTTTGCAGTGAAAACCAGTTGGGCCTCCGTCAGCATGTGAATGTGGCTGTCAGCAGAACATGCGGTGCAAAGCTACGTTCTGATTACGAGTTTGATTTTTTTTGACAGGGTTGGTTTGTTTCAGTCGATATCAAGGACGGAGCCGTATTTTAATGAAGCTGTGAGGAGATTTGAATGATCTTGCAGGAAAATCAGCCTGTGTGTTAGGATAAATCTCTGCTTCGTTGTGAAATATCGAGTTTTTCTGATTATCTGTGCTTTTTGATCAACCTTTGTTAAAACCTGCCTGATTTTTGCCATTCTCGCCTTCTTTTTCTTCTCAGGAAAATCTCAAACTCCTGGCTGAGCACAGGCTGGTTCACGATGACCATCGCCCTGGAGCTGTGCGACCGGATCAACGTGTACGGCATGGTGGCCCCCGACTTCTGCAGGTCAGACGGTGGGGCTGAATGTAAACGACAGCAGCAAGCGTTTTCAGGCGGCCGCTTCAAAAATTCATGGCAGCACAAGAGCCTGATGAGAAAGATTAAAATTGGAAGAAAAAAAAAAAGAAATCAGGCAGCTGATAATAGATTTCAGAGGCAGGAGCTGTTTGTGGAATGCTTAAATTGACACCATGCTGGTGGACTACAAATAATACGCTGAAAATACTCGAGACGTAGAAAGAAAAGGTCTAAACCTCAGTTTTAGTCACAGAAACATCACTTCAGATAAAACCAAACTGTCTGATAAATATCGAAAGGCCTAGCATCCCTAGAAGGAATGCATATCGCCCGCTGCCTCTCTTTTAGATCGTTAATGTTGAAAAAAGATGTTTTATTCAACCTTGATGAAAATGATGCATCTACAGATGTCACCCTCAGAGCATGATGACGACTCAGGTGCCACTGCATCAGAACAGAGCTAAATATTTGTGAAACTAAATTATAGCCATTTTGTGTCGGATGACGTCGATTAGCTGTGGAGACCATCGTGATTTGACTCGATTCCCAAATCAGTTTTAGACGTACATCTTGTTACTCCCTGGAAGTTTTATCCATTTGTCCAGTGGTTCATGAGATATTTTGCTAACAAACCGGGTTCACTCCAACAGGTAGCGCTAATGTTTTTATTAAAAATCTTGTGCGATGAGTACCGTATTTTCCGGCGTATAAGTCGCAGTCTGTTGCATAAATTTGCAGGTTCTGCGACTTATATACGTTTTTTTTCATATTCATGATGCAATTTTTGACTGAGTCTTGAAATGTTCATTCATTCTGACATGAACCAGAGGAAACATCACCATTTGCAGCCACTAGAGGCACGAGAAGGCTCCGCGGCGGTGCGCCACCCATCCATCCATCCATCCATCCATTCATTGCAGCTCTGGCTGTGAGCTCTACAGTGATTCTCCACCGCTGGAGCGAGGAGGAAGTGAGCAGTGAGGCGTGTGATCCGCGGCCCTGGGAAGCAGCGAGGTGTGGGCTGGGGGGACGCTATAAAGCCACGAGCCACATTCATCCCCACTCCAGCGGCGGAGCAGGGAGGGACACCTGGACTCAGAACAGCTTCATTTCACCGCGCTGCTCAGGCGAAATGAAGCTGTTCTGACCATTAAAGTGCATTTATTAAGGAAAAGTTAAACTGAGACACACTTTGCTATGATGTCAAGCAAAATAATTGTTTTTAAATGTTAATTTTGTTAAATTTCAAAGAACTGCAACAGCGAGTCCTCCCGTGTGCGCTCACTTCACTCAGCTGGTGCAGGCGGAGGAACGCTGGAGAGCTAGCGGCTCCGGCTGCGATGGATGGATGGATGGTGCCGCACCGCCCAGGCGAAATGAAGCTATTTTGACCTTTAAATAAATGCATAATAAGTCAGCGGGTCAGCCGTGACGCATAATAAATGCGACTTATATGCTGGAAAATACGGTACTTCTTGGAGTATGTGGCGTGAAACCGTCGGACGTTCGCAACAAGTTGTAGCTCAGCATCTGTAAAACTGAGTTCTAGCTGTTTTTTTTTTAATTTATTTCAAAGACAGTTGGCTTTGGCGGCCATCTTGAAAAGAGTTCATCAATTGTAGATGTGTATCCAAGAACTACTTTGATTACTGTCCAGTGATTCGTGAGATGTTTTAATGAAAACGGATGAAAACACAGATGCTGCCTCCTGCCTTGGACCGTGGGTGACAACCAGAGGCTGTTTGTTAACAACTTCTCTGCATCTTTTTCTGTCAGAAATCTGTGAAGTTCATTGACTGACCAACGGTTTGTGTTGAAACATTTTTATTTAGTTTTTGCACATTTCAGCCTTCCCCACAGCTTTGAATGTTTTATTGGCTGCAGTGTGGCAGCAATAAACAGGAAAACCCAACAGCTGCAGGAGGAGGATCCTGGTTCGTCAGTCTAAAGTCAGTTTGATGAACCTTTTTTGTCTTTCACACACACAAACGCACATTTTCAAACACTGATTCGTGAACCGGAACGTGCATGAAAGATGCAGCCCAAAGGTTGGCCTTTTTTAAAAGTAGGTTTTCAAGGTGAGACGACGAGATGAGATATTAAAACTTTATTAAATCTCTATCTTGAGCTGTAGATCTGGTCAGGACAAGACACAAATAATACTTTTCTTCTCCCGCTGTCAAATTATAACATGCAGCATTTTTTTTATGTTTGCACTTTCCATGAGAAACTTAAAATATTGGATTCCTTTTTTTGTTGTTAATTTTACACTTAAATGGTGTTAAAATTATAAAACTGTTCAGATGCTTTCAGGGAATGACCCTTTGGTGAAATAAAATTTAATAAGATTGGTGCAAATTATGGAGAAATAAAACATAAATATAAAACGATAAAAGAAAATGCACATCATCACGGTCAGGCCTTAAAAATTATCTAAAAATGCTACTTTTAAGAAAAGAAGGTAAAATACGCTTTGTTTTATAAAAATGTTGCTGAATGGAGGTTTTTTTCTTGGATAGTTATTCATAAAACCAAATAGAAATTCTAGGGTTTTGTTCAGTGACAACATCCAGGTCACCAGAAAGTTTATTTATTACAAAAATATGATGAAATGTTTTGAAAAGCTGAATGTGGAATTAGGGTTCATTCTGCCAAACTGAACTTATAAAGCATCCCTGAGCTGTTTCTATGAAGAAATAAAATTATATATTTGAAACTTCAAGATTATTTTCATGTTTTCTTTCCTTCTTTCTTAAAAGTAGCTGCATATTTGCAAAAAAATACTTTACAAACAAGGCACCAAGGCCAAAATGGTAAAAGGTTTGTAAATTCAATCATCCAGGTAACCTTAATGAACTTAGCCTTGGTGGGGAGTGGTGGCGCAGAGGTTAGAAGATGGGCCTGTGATCGGAAAGTCGCAGGTTCAATTCCCGGTACTGTCAACATCAAAATGTGGGTGGAAAAGGTGGAACACCCACACCTGCCTCCACCCTCATTCGCCCCACTCTGGGCCCCTGAGCAAAGCCCTCAACCCCCATCCACTCCTAAACAGGTCTCTCTTGAAAATGAGTTCTCGTGGCTCAATGAGACTACCTGGATAAATAAAGGATAAATGAAAAAACAAGGTAATCCAGGTTTAACCTTTTTTGTTATCTCCCTGAATGATTGAGCTTACACATACTTTACAAACTAATCAAAGCAAAAAAGAACAATTTTAATACCCAATAGAACCACTAAGGAGCCCAGACTGTAGTGAAAAACATGAAAAGGTGTCCTGAACGACTTTGTGCGTTCAGTTTGGACTCCTAGTTGCTGCAGCTCTGCGCTGCAGACCTCTGCACACAGAAACAGCCGTACTGGCGGCTTCACGCTGATGAAAAGCCCTGATTTCTGACTCCGCTCGGCCCGTGGCAACCAGCCTCGTTAGCAGCCTTTAATGATTTGATTCACAGCTCACGTCTCGCTCGTCTCCGCTCGCTCTTTAACTGGAGGATTTCATCGAACCAGGAACACGACTTATTAAGTCTCTCAAAAAACGAACAAACTGTTCAAAGTCCAGTACATCCTCGAGCTGAGCTCTGATCGATGAGGGAAGAATTTTTTAGTTTGGGTCCACAGGTCTCGACGGCCGTAAAAATAAATGCTGCTTATTCTTTTGAGAAATCACTTGTCGATTCTTAGCAGTGCTTTTGGTTTTCATGGCAACGAGTCTAGATTTGACCGAGTCAACCTTCTGTGGATATAAGAACATTTTTCTAATTTGATGTTTATGCTTCACAACACAAAAGATAAACGAAAGACTAAAGCAGAAACAATCAATTTTGTGTTTGGACTCAGAGCACTCGTTTTTATTGATGTTTACTCTTTCATCACGCTGGGGCTGCGGTAGCTTGGTGGTCAGTGCTGCCATTTTGCAATCCTGAGGTTGCCGGTTTGAACCCAGGAAGGGTATCCGATGTAAAGCAATTGTCAAATCCTTCATGTTTGCTTGCTGAAGAAGGGCACAACCAAAAGAAAAACTACTTTATAACATTAATGTTGATTACGTTCCCTTCCCAAGTAAAACAGCTTTCCTGCTTGCTCTCGGTGAAGGCGAACGCTTTTCCCTCCCGCTCCTGCTCTTTGTCCTGTGAAACTTATCAGAGCCTCTCTTTACATATCTTCCAAATTGTAAATTAGGGATCTGGTCAGCTGGTCGCAATTAATAAAATTTTCTCGACAAGAAGACAGGGTGAAGGGAGAGCCCTCTTGCCCTGACGGGACACTTGCAGCCGGATACACGATGGAAGATGGTGTCTGTCTGTATTGTCCGTTGAGGATCTAGATGACGCGCAAATAATTGGATTTATGATAACAAGATTTCTGCTTTTTGGAGTTGGTGGTTACCTGGTATATCGACAAATATGGAAAACGTTGGCAGCTGTTCTGCTCATTGTAAGGCTGCCTGCCTTGTGTGAGGGAATGTGCCGTGCTGTGAGCACTCAGACTCGGATGCTGTGTGAGCTGAGCCGTAAGCTGGATGCAGTTTTTGAGAATCGCAGGCCATTTGCAGCTCCTGAAACTCACTGGTGAGAAGGAATTGACTTTGGAGAAGCTACAAGCTCGGCCCGGCAGCGCTGACCACAAAATTTGACTTTTTGGAGTCACCATCAAGACGTACCAGTAGAACTATAAGGCAGACAGAAATCAAGCAGAGTATGCCTGACTCAAAATAACTTATCTGAATGTGTCTCCCCCGTGTCGGCCTTGAATTGACCATTTCAAACTCTCCTGGATGTTATGTGAACAGAAGCTCTGCCCCCCCCCCCCCCCCCCATCCCCGCTCCCTTCCCGAGGACATCTGTGGACCTGTATCAGAGCTGAGCTGGCTGATAGACACTGCAACATCTCTTATAAGGACTATGGAACCACCTGTCAGTGTCCACGGACAAACTCACCGCCTTTGTCGGCCTCCTCATGCATATATTTATCATGATGTCATCAGCATGTTGCTGTTTCTGTGCTGAGGTTGTTGTTTTTTTGCAACTTTCACATTGTGTCCCGTCTAGGACACAGTGCAAGATACTTTTTTTATACTCCCCTTCCCTCGTGTTTCTCTTTACCTATCTGAAAAAGGCAGTGCCTTTCATGGGGCTGCGACCACAGACACCTCCGTCCGCCCCATTTCTGTTTATTTATGTTTTACTCGAATGGGCTGTACTGAAATGTAATGTTGTTGTGCTTCAGTGCAATGACAATAAAGCTGATTCTGATAAAACACAGTCATGTCTTGGCCTTAATTCTCACCCGCTGGTCAGACGTATAATTTTCTGCTGCAAAACCTTTTATTATGATGCATTTTGTTCCAGTTTCAGCATTAATTTAGTTGTTTTTTTCCTATTTCACTGCTAGAGTAAACACAAACGCTAGGGAATGTGTGCAGCTGAGTAACTATAGTTACAACTTATTTTAACTACTGTATATAAAGAAAATCAAATTAAGTCAAGATATGTGAACAAAAGCCACAATGGTTGTGATTTTTAATGGAAAATAAACATGCAGCGAACAATTGTTTCCCAAATCAAAAAGAATTGGTTTGAAAATCTCTCCGGTCCTGCGCCCGTATCATAAATTTACATCTCAAACCGAAGAGCACAAACATCTGCATTTATAAGAAAACCAAGACTATTCGCTGGCTGCACACACACAAACACACACACCTTGTTGAGAGTGTGAATATTGTTGTCTTGACAGCTGGATCACTTCACAAGATCAGTCTTGGTGTCTAAAATCTGTTTAAATGCAATTTGGGGGTCTGAGGACTGGCTGAGCGCCCAGCAGGGCCCGAAGAGCCACTTAAAACCGAAACATGAACAATTACAGGAAGTGGAAAATATGAGATGAGATGATGATTAATTTATGACAATGTTGCTGAAAATGTTGAAAACTGACAGCCGACAAAATGCTTTATGAATATTTAAAAAACATTTTGACTCAAACAGAAATCTTTTGACAATTATTAGCTTTGGATTAATCCCCGTCCGTTTGACTAAAAATAACAAAAAACCTATAGAATATATAACAAATGGTTTTGCGTTATAAGGATGAGTTTTTTTATTTAAAAAGGTTCAGAGTGTGTGCCTGTAATAAAGTGATGTTTGTTTTTATCCCCTTTTTAAGCTAAAGATGCCCAAATGTGATTAAAAATGTCTTCAGCTTCGTGTGAAGGTCGAGGCGAGTTCCTTCACACGAAGAGTCTGAGGGGAAAGTGAGAGGCCGTAAAGTATTGCTGCTTATGTAGACTACTAAACATAAAGAACACTTCTGCATGTTTCTTTTATTATTGTTATTCTGTGCTTCAAACTTTAACGTTCATTTATAAGAAAAACGACAAAATACAATAATTGTGTCTTTTAGCAAAATATCTCATAAACCAGTGAACACATTTCAATGAAAGTTGAGGAAATATTCACTGAATGTACATCTTTTTCTCAAGTCACCTTCATTCAACATGGCTGCCAGAGCTTAGACTATAGTTCAATCAACTTTACAGATACTGAGGTCAAACTGTGTGTAGTGGTAGCTGACAGTCATTCACAACACAGAATTAGAGGGTTAATCGTACAAGATCTTTGCTTAAAACTTTAGTATTTATTATGGTCATCAACTGTCTGTTAGAAAAAAATCTTATGAAACGCTGGACATATTTTACTTAAACTTTAAGCGAGTAATCACTGGGTGTACATCTAAAATTAATTTTTGGAGTCAAACCCATTAAAGATGGCCGCACCAGCTAATCAACATTAGCCAACACAAAACAAGATGTCAGTCAGTTTTACACGTCTTGATATCTAGTGTGATGTGGTTGTAGCTGAGAGTCATTCACAACACGCACTCTGAGCGCGACATTGTGTGTTATCACGAGATAATTTTATTTTTTTAGGTTTGGTGATCTGTCATTTCTCAGCATGAGATGATTTTAGTTGAAAAGCAGTGGGGGGGTTATGCATTCCTTCAAGGAAAGACATGTCTTTGTGTTTAGTTTAAATAATAATTAGTGCAACTGCAGTGTGACTGCTTATTGCAGAAGAACTTGCTGAAAAACAGCTGAAATTAGCTAAAAACAAGCCGAATCGTGGCTGAATGGAAGAACAAGCCTAAATTAACAGAAGAAAGCAGAACACATTTTGATGAATTAGGTATAAATTAGCAGAAATTAGCACAAAAAAGGAAATCAACAAAAAAAATGTCTGAAGTTAGCAAAATATTGCTGAAAAGCAGCTGAAAAGGCAGAAAGTAGCTTTAACTTTAAGAAGAAAGCGGAAAGAAATGAAATTAGCTAAAAAATGTGGAATTAGCTGAAAAGGATAAAAATAGTATAAAACAGCCAAATAGCAGCTGGAATAGCAGAAAAAGCTGAACTAACAGAAAAAAGCTAAAAGGAGCATAACAAGCTGAAATGATTAAAAAAAATAAGTTAATTAGGTTGAAAGTAGCAAAAATTACCTTGAAAAACTTTAATTTTTCTGAAAACAGCTGAAATTAGATTAAAAAAAAACGCAAGCTCTAAAAATAGCTAAAAAAAGGTAGCTGAAAAAGTGAACAAGCTTAAATTAGCAGAACATCGCAGAAAGATCACGTTTGCCCGGCTGAAAGAAGCAGAAATGAGCATCTCAAAAAGGGGAGATTATCCAAAAGAAGTTGAAATGAGCAGAAAAAAAAAAACAAAAAAAAAAAAAAAAAAAGAAACAGCTGAAAAGCAGAAAAACAATTCAGAGAAGCTTAAATTACTAGAAGTGGAGAGAGTACAGTTTTGCTGAATTAGGCTGAAAAAAGTTGAAATTAATGCAAAAAATGTGGAATTAGATGAAAAAGCTAAAATAAGCATAAAACAGCTAAATAGTAGCTGAAATAGCAGAAAAAGCTAAAGCTTGTAAAAAATAAACTGAGAAACATAAGCTGAAATTAGCAGAAAGGAGTGAAAAGCACAAAAATGTAATTCGCAGAAAGAATCTGAAATGAGCACAAAACAGCTGAAATAACTGCTGAAATTAGCTGAAAATAGCTGAAATGTTTTTTAATTTGCACAAGGAAGCTGAAAGAAGCTGAACCAGAACAAAATGTGAAAGGATCAGTAAAAGGTTGTAAACAGATCTAAAGGTTTGAAGGAGGTCAAATGAGCTCAATTCATTATCTACAAGAAAGAAATGACAGAAAAGGCTAAATATTTCAAAAAGCTAAAGTTGCACCAACACCAAAAGTCATAGCAGGATTGTTCTGAAAGAGCTGAACTTTTTTATATGCGAATTGTTGAAATAGCACAAAAATTGTGGAACAATAAAGATGCTGAAAAAACACATACGGAAGAAAAATGGATCTCGACAGAGTGAATGCTTCATAAAAGGTCACACAATAAACATTTCCTAACAAAAAAACATTAGATTGTTCTTCCAGATATAGATTACTCGTAGTTTTATTATCATTTTTAATAATATTGTCTTTGAGTTCTAATTCTCTAGCTTGTTTTATCACATGTAGCTCCATAACATAATTTTTATCCCCCACCCACCCCTGGCGTGAATCAGAATCTGATAAATCTGCAGTTACCGTCAGACTGAAACATGAAACAAGACGTGGTTTTATTCAATGCCATGGAATCAGACCTTACAGGCTGCATTATGATTCCTTCACATATCCTGCGTGCACACTGACCTCCTCGGGTTGCAGGAGGTCTAATGGCACCAACATCAGCTGGATTTAGACGCTGTTTTATTCCAAAACCCACAGCAGGATGCCTCTTATCTTGAAATAAAAACTCTTCATGGTGTCACATAAATCACAAGCAGCTCATTAAAATGTGTTTAAATGTTTCATCTTTCCGTTCGTGTGTCTGCAGGGAGCCCCAGCACCAGTCCATCCCCTACCACTACTACGAGCCACGTGGTCCTGACGAGTGCGCCATGTACATCTCCCACGAGCGCGGAAAGCGCGGGAGCCACCACCGCTTCATCACGGAGAAGCGGGTATTCGCCAACTGGGCGCGGACGTTTGATATCCACTTCTATCAGCCGGACTGGAGCCCGCCGCCTCTCCCAGCCAACCGGACGCTGGAAGGGACCACCCCCGCAGCTCCCAGGAATACGTGACTCGCGCTGAAAAATGACAAAAACACTTTAAAGATGAGCCTCAGAAGGACGAAGGACGGGGAGCACTGGCCTCGAGGAGCTACCAGACCTCAAAGAGAGCCTTGATCCTGCAGCTCCGACCAGCGTTTTGTTAACGAAGGGTGGTGAACCGGCGCAGAGCTGTTTGAAAACCTTGTTGAGTGAGGTTCGTACACGAAGGCAGGATCATCAAACACTTTCTCGAGGCATGCATGCAGTGTGTTACTGTGGACCCTGCTGGTGTTTGTGCATATGTGAATGTGTTCACCAGAAGGATCAGAGAGGATACAAACTAGAGCTCAGTTTTTCCAACAAGTCTGTGTTGGATTAAAAAATAAAATCCACACAGAATTCACCAATAATGCAGAAATATACCATTAAAAGAACCTGAAATCAGCTCTGGAGACAACGTAGGCAGAATGTGTTAGATTTGACTGAAGGTGTGAATCATTAAGTCAAATGTCACAATTTTTAAACTATCAAGAGATTCTGTAAACGCTTATCTCGTGTAACAAAAGGCCCAGTCCATTTCAAAGCAGTTAAATAAATTACTCACCCGACTTCCACGTCTTCTGCCTTCGAGATGTGTGCACTGTGAGCTCAGCCGAGTCAAAGTTTGCACTGCAGCACAGCCAGGATGATTGACAGGTGGGCAACAGTCTCCGGGATGTTTTCTCTTGTGCGCGCACGTCTTCCAGCTCTGGGCGTTATCATAAGTCTTCGTTGGCTCCTGTCAGTGGCTAATAGTGCAATTTATTTAACTACAAGCTGAATTTCCATGTAAAAGCTCAGCCATGTCACCGAAGACAAGTGTGAGATGAAGATGGAGAGCAGGAGAGCAGCAGCATCCATTCTACTATATTCATCTGCTGCTGAGCCATTCACCTTTCAGCGAGATGACATAGTTTAGAAAAACATGTTTTTTTTTGTTCAACTGTGATTTGTCTCTCCTGCTCTGAACCGTGTTTTATGAGCTACATGTGGACTCCCCCTCCTAATTCTCCTTTCATGAATAAAAATCAGGTGTCAGTCAGTAAAAAAAGTGATGACACGGCTATTTTAATGGATACACGCTGTAGCCGAGCCCCCATTGATTTTCCCCACATCCTTTTAGCATGAGTAATGGGACATCAGAAGCTGTAGATCAAATACATAAGTGCTCACGCCACAGCTTCACGGTTCAAATCATGTGATGCTTCTCGCGCTGAACAGATTACCTTACTCCAACTCCTGCTGGTTTTGAACCATGACACGTTATGACAATGCATCTGAGAAGCACTGGGTCTAATGAAGGTGAGTATCAAAGTACTAATTAAATAGTAATTTCTGATTAAATGTAGTGAATAGATAGAAAATTTACCTGCAGTAGAGTAGTCCGAGTCGTTTTAGAGGCCATCCACATGAGAACGTTTATTTTATTTATTTTTTGTCCTTTCTGAATTCCACGATCATCTCCTTCGTCTTCTTCACATCGATGTGAAGGTTGTTCTTCCTGCACCAGCTCTCCAGGTGTTCCACCTCCTGCCTGTAGCCGGACTCATTATTTGTGATGCATCCAATCACCGCTTTATCTACAAACTTTACAATATGACAGCCTGGATGGATAGGTGTGCAGTCATATGTGAGCAGAGTGAACCAGAGGGGGCTCAACACACAGCCCTAAGGGGAGCCAGTGCTGAGGGTTATGGTGGAGGAGAGGGGTTCATTCTGAGTGCAAGGAGTTGATCAACCAGGGTCTGGGGGATCAGGTATTGAAGGCAGATGTGAAGTCCACAAAGAGCATACGGGCGTAGGAGTCCTGCTCCAGACGGGTGAGAGCAGTGTGGACCACAGAGGAGATGGCGTCCTCTGTTGATCAATTCTTGCGGTATGCGTACTTGATGTCAAGATGCTGATTCATGCATCCATCTCCTGCTCCATCCTACCACCACTTGTGAACAAAATGCCCGAATACCCCCACGGCTCAGGGGGGCATTCCACCTAATTCTGTTTGAGAACCAGGTCCTCGGCTCTAGAGGAGCGGTCTCTCATCTCAACGGATACGCTAAGAGTCAGCTATGACCTATATAAAATTATTCTTTAAAAACATAACATTTAATCAGAAGCCTTGAGATTATTAGTGCTCCTATGTGAATTTAAATACACTGCCTAGCCCCCAAAAAAACAAACGTCGCCACCAAAAACAAAGGTCACACCAATATTTTGTTGGACCATCTTGAGCTTTGATTACATCATGCATTCACTGTGGCAGTGTTTCGATAAGCTTCTGCAATGTCACAAGATCCATTTCTATCCAGTGTTGCATTAATTTTTCACCAACATCGTACATCGATGATGGCAGATTCTGACCACCACGCAAATCCTTCAACACATCCCAAAGATTCTCATTGAGGTTAAGGTCTGGACTTTGTGGAGGCCAATCCATGTGTGAAAATGATCTCATGCTCCCAGAAACACTCTTTCACAATTCGAGCCCGACGAATCCTGGCTTTGTCATCTTGGAACACATTTCTTCCTAGAAGACGACGGCTCCCCACTATCCTTCCAGTTTTTAATAATGCGTTGGACAGTTCTTAACTCAATTCTAGTAGTTTCTGCAATCTCCTTAGATGTTTTCTCTGCTTGATGCCAATGATTTGACCCTTCTCAAACAGACTGACATATTTTCCACGACCACACGATGTCTTTCGACATGGTTGTTTAAGAAATGAGAAGCAACTCATTGCACCAGTTGGGGTTAAATAAATGCCAGCTGAAAGATAACCGCCCATGCAGTAATTATCCAATAGGAGGCTCGAACCCATTTGCTTAGTTAAATCCAGGTGGCTACTTTTATTTTTTGAGCCAGGCGGTGCAAGTAAAGTTGTGATTAATACTCAGCTGCTTCCAAAATGAAACACGGGTTGGTGAAGAGGATGAAGGCAGACTCACCTTCATCCTCGCCTGACAGGCAGCTGCCATTTTTACTTTTCAATCTTGCTCTTTCGATCTGGTTATGACATCAAACTGTGTCATAATAAATAATAATAATAAAAAATAATAATAATGAAAGCGAGGCAGCCCCCTCAATATTCCCAAGAGCTACGAACAGATCCTCCATGTTTGTAACGGAGCGTCAAAGCACTCCCCTGCTTTCAAAAAGGCACCAAACTTCCTTTAAATAAAGCACACAGATCAAAGGAACACATTATTCATACACAGCTGAAAAACAGAGCCATCAACTCCATCATCAGGCTTTAACAATCTTCATCAGATGAATACAAAGGTCTTTATTAGCATTTAGAATAATTTATAGCTTTTCTCAGCTGGAATAAATAAGTTGTAAAGATAAAAATAGTTACTTCTTTTCATTAATAATCTTCGTCCAACAGGCAGTTGTTTGGCTTATAAACAAGATTTCTCCAGAACCATTAATAATTCCTACATGTATTTTTTATCAACTACTAAAAATGTATGAAAAGTGCGATTCAAAATCAGATGGGAGGACGTGGCCTAGAAACATGTCACATTTTTAACACCAGTGTTTTTCTACAACCTCAGCGATACGGTTCCTTAAACGAACCTGGCCTACATACTGGGACAAAAATGGTCAACCAGTTTAAAACAGATTGATGCGTTCCATAAAAGAACTGTTCAGCTAATGCAGGTACCAATTTGATGCTCTATGAAAATGTATTTCTTGTGAAGACGACTTGTTTTGGAAAATACCTTGCACTTTAGCAGATTAGCTCACCTGTCAATCAGAGGAGCTCCATGGATACTAAAGCTAAAAAGTCCAAATGTAACTCGGTGAGCTCTGAAACAAATCTGAAGCTGCATACCTCACACAAAGCAGGAAAAACAGACCTCAAATCCAGAGCGGCGTTAAAAATGACTCGCATCAAAGATGGGCCCGCTCCACCTCGGGTGAGGCAAACACCTCCACCCAGAACAGAGTCCTCACCGGAGGAAATTATTGGGATTAAAACAGTTTGTATCAGCAATAAACATGAAGACCGTTTGGAAATGTTTAGCTTTTAACGCAGATTTAATGGCTAATTTCTCACAATACTCGAAGCGCAATTTACTCTTAAAACACAGTTTCAGGTTTTGCTCTGAACCATAAAATGTGAGGAACGAGAGCAGCAGGTCAGAGTACGGTGATCAATTCTCTCTCTGAAGAAAAGGCCGTGAATGTTTCATACAAAGCTGCAGCCTGGCTCAGAGCGCTGCGGACCTAGTCCTGTGGTAAAACGGTTTCTATATTCAAAACGAAATCTTGAACGAGCTGTGGATGTCTGTGCCCGTTCTTTACGAACAGCTGTTGGCTGAAGGTCACGGACGATGCTCGAGAGTACATGGTTCTCCTCTTAAAATCTTTAAAATTTGTAAAAGGAAGTCTCGAGGCGTTTTCTTCAAATTCATTTACTTATGAGCAAGAATATCCAACGTATTCCTGAGGGCTCTGCTGTATAAATGATTCTGGGTACAACTTCCTGTCAGACAGGAAGTAGCAGTAATCATGGTAACGGACCGCGGTTTATTTGAAAGTAATTTGCATTCAGTTTAGAAAATAAAACTGGTTTTGTTTTGTTCACATTTATTTAACAAATGTGAAGTTTACTAAAATAGCCGTGCTGAGTTCAGGTACCTGTTGTGTTCGCGGCTGCACGAACAACCAGACCAAACTAAATCAGTGGCTACAACAACAGAGTTTTGAACACGGACACAAAACAAAAAGAGTGTTCCTGTGCGTTTTCCATCTCCTACCTACAAACGAGGAATTAAGAAGAACGTGGCAGAAAAATGTGAACTTGAAGAGACCAGCCAAAACTCTGTATGTGCTCATTTCACTGTTGACAAACGGCCGACGGAGTTAAACCTACTTTGTGTCTGGACTACAATAAACCACCGGAGAAGAGACGCCGGCTCTTCAGAAGGATTAAAAACAGTGTGACCAGAATATCAGGCATGATTTCAAGTGTATGGAGGCACAGCATTATAATATTTGTTCTTCAGCTTTACAAATTTTCTCTTCAATGAACCCAAGCTCAGTGATGGAGGACTTCAAGACCATGGCTGGCCTGTGTCTGCTTTAAGGTAAATAAGATTGTCCCACCTCCTTTAACAAAACGCCACCGACCTTATTACTGTAGATACTAATACACCTCAGAGCTTTTCAGGTTGTTCATCACTTCAGCGTCAGAAGAACCGAGTCAACGTAGCTAAACATGCTAGTAGATGTAATCTGCTGCCACTTCTTCAGGTCGTCCCATCCCTCGTCCTCAGCAGGCAGCAGTGTGATTATATTGTTTGAGCTCCGACAGGTGGTGTTCCTACACGTTTAAATTTAAATCCACAACGCTCGGAGAAACTACATTAGCTCGTACTGTTTGCACACAAACACCGATTCTGGTCCACGCCGGAAGTTGCACCCATAATTCACACAAGGCACCATGGGGGGTAGGAATAAGGTGGATAAATAAATTTGAACACCTGTGATAATCAACTGGTGGCCCCATGGCCATTATCGGACCACAAGCTTGTTCCAGCCGGCCGGTGATGTTTAAAATAAACAATTTAAAACATGAATTAATCAGACAAGCTTTATTTATACAGCCATGTAGATAAAAAAAAACTTTACACAATAATGACTATTAAAAATAGCTACAACCGCTACTAATAATTATACGCCAGTTAAAAAATTAAACAATTCATGCCTCAAAGCAGAAAGAAATGACTGAGAACAGATAAAAATGTGAAGTCTGATGGAGAGTGAATGTTATTCTGAATTGCGCCGCTCAAGGTGGCTGCATGTTGGAGCAGCTCTGTAACTTTCATTCTGAGATTTTGCTTTTGGAAACTTTAATTCCTCTTTTTCTGGATGTAAATCACATTTTTTGGATGACTGTTTCCTCTGGTATCAGATGCTGTGCAGCTGGAAAGATTTTTACTGAAACTTTTTTAGTTTTGGGCATTTGTTATGATGTGTAACCATGGCAACAAGGCAGTTTTCTACAACCAACAGCTGATTAACATCTCAAAACTCAAATAATATCTCAACTACTGCCCCAAATCTCAGATGGATTGAAAAGGATGTTCTGTGGACGCATTCTCATCTACCTGCCAGCTGTGCTCGAGTGCCTGACCACTGGGATCCTGGAACTAGCAGGAAACATGGCTCATGACAGAGGAAGGACAGGATTGTTCCTCGACACCTACAGTTGGCTGTCCGCAGCGACGAGGAGCTCGGCAGACTGCTGGGAGGAGTGGCCATCGCTCTGGGAGGAGTTCTGCCCAGCATTCGGGCGGTCCTACAGCTCAGGGGAACAGAGGCCAGCCGAGTCTGGGTGGACGGATTGGACGGCATCTGCAGCCAGTTTCTTAGGATCCACTGTGGGATGGACCTTTACAAGAGATCCTTCCTGCCTACAACCATCAGCATCTATAACATCTCTTAATGAAACGAGGATAACGAGTTACAACAACAAATAATTTCCCTTTGGGATTAATAAAGTATTTTTGAATTAAATTGAATTGAGGGAAAACAACTAAGGGTGTCTGTTATTGTGTTAAGATAGTTAATCAGATTTTATTAGTTTTAAAGTTGTGGATGGGATTTGAATATTTCTTCCTTTGTAGGCTTCAACTTTTGGTTTCCTTAGTTTGTCAACCCCGTGATGAGAAGAAACCGTTTTGTGTTTGTTTTTGGGGAAGTGTTCAAAGTTTTAAGTAACTTTCTGAAGCTAAACTTTCCTGCAGGTTTTTCTTTAACATACCGAGTTCCAGCTGAAAAATCTTTCAGACACGCAGCGATTTTTCCTCTTTATTCAAAATAAATATCAAATTTTTTACGGATACTGTGCAGAAACATTTGAATCCTAACTGCATATAGTTCCTGGTAGGACCGTTGTTTCCCCACACATTCATAATTACCTTTGTGAGGTTCAGCTCAAACATGTGGACGTACAAGACAGAATTGTTTTTATTAATAGAGTGTTGCATAAATATATAAAGCTTGTATCTCTGGGACTGTTAGAAACAAAATAAAAATATTTAAAAAATGCTAATTTGAACAAATTCTTATTGAAAAGATACTTTCGATACGTTTGCAATGTATGTAAATGAAATAAGAGAAAGATTGCTGTGAATGATTTTTAAATTAATTTCAATTTAGTCACAGCATGACCTCATCGTGTCTCAAATAGACTGTAAATTATTCTCCTTTTTGTCTCAATCAGTTCCAGTCCCTCGCAAACATAAACGTCCTGTGCATCCTTCACATTTTGCTGCAACAGTAGGAACGCTGAGACGTTCAGGCGGAATATTTTCTCCTCGTTCAGAAAGTGAGCATCCTCCATCAGTTCGCTGATTACGGTAACTGTTGGTTTTCTAATCAGTCGGAGGAATGAATCACTTTAATCCTACCTACAAATTGTTGTGTGAGCATCTTTAATTTTAACAGAATTCCACAAACACGTAAAGCCAGATGATTTACTTAAAAAAAAAAAAAAAGTTGTCAGTGTTTACGTGCTCAGACGGTGCTGGAGTTTGAACCTGCGTGATCTTTACAAATCATCATGGCCGACTTCTCAACCCGAAACCTCATTTCCTCTTCAGAGACGGCCGCTCCAATTTGCCCTGTCACTGGCCGTCCCCAGCGAGCCGAGTGCGTCGGTCTCGATCTCTATTAGCAAAAAGAAACCACAGCGACCGCTGAGCGGAGCATCTCAGAGACAGGCCGAGTATTCCTCATTTCATCTGCTGAACAGGAACAAGAATAACACGGGACATGGCGTCTGTTCTTAAGTGGATTTAGGATCAAACGGTTCCACCTGATTGGATGAGACAGAATTTAAAAGCCTCCGTGGACTGAGATGTTTCCCAGTCTTCACCTGGAGCTGCACTCAGTCTGAGGACGTTTCTGTAGCATTAAAACAGCTTAAACTGTGTACTCCGTAATGCAGAGGTTCGAGGTTTGGAAGAGCCGAGGCAGAGCTTGTTTTAAAGTTGAAACACACCGTGAGTCAGAGTAATTAAAGATGAACAAATGAAGCGCATAAAAACATTTGATTTTGTGTTTTTCACTGAATCAGGACATAAAAGTTCTTTAACTGCTAAAAAAAGGAAGAAAAAAATAATAATTACAGCAGTCCCTCGTTTATCGGGGGGGATCCGTACCTTGAAGACCCACAATAAGTGAAAAACTGCGAAGTAGGAATAGTAGTACAAGTAGTAAGTAGTAGTTTATTTTAGTACTATATATATATATATATATATATATATATATATATATATAAGGTGTTTCAAACCCAGCTCCCTGCCTCTTCTGCTCTTTGCCACCTGCAAGCGCTCTTGGCCACGCCCACTTCTCCACTCTGCAGGAGAACAGCTGATCAGCTGCAGCAGGAAGTTTATCCTGCAATGTTGGCTACACAAAGGTGCAGCAGGTGCTAAATACTTTAAAATATATATATTTTAAAATAAAAATTCCATGCCGATCGTGCGGATCATCCATCAATCAGCCAATTGTGTGTCATGTCCAATCTTATTTTGAAAAACCGTGATAGAGGGAGTCCGTGATCAACGATCCACGGCGTAGCGAGGGACTACTGTATTCAGTAACGCAGAGATTCGAGGTTTGGAAGAGCCGAGGCAGAGCTTGTTTTAAAGTTAAAACGCACCGCGAGTCTGAGAGTAATTAAAGAGAAACAAATCAAACTCATAAAAACATTTTATTCTGTTTTTCACTGAATCAGGACATAAAAGTTCTTTAACTGTAAAAAAAAAAAATACAGTAGTGTTTGCTTTTTCCAAAGAAGGGGAGAAAGTGGAATATGATTACAGGAAATAAGAAGCACACATGAATAAGGGAGAAGGGGAAAAGGTGTTTCATAAATAATGTATAAGAAAAAGGTAGAGTGCGCGGCTGACGCAGCAGCTGCCATGTGGTTTCATTTCCAGCTACATCCATTTTCCATTTCAGCCGCAAGGTAGACTGGCAGCAGGCGGCCGATGGGCGGGCCTCGCACCAAGCAGCGATGATAAAGTAGCACCAGTTCAATCTTTACACCTGGAGGATCAATCACCCACAACCCCTCTGAACAATGAGCCTAATGCAGCTTACACAAAGTGAGGAAGGGCCGAGAAAAAACAAACACGGGAAAAGAAAGGAGATTCATTTGGGTCAGCCGGCAGCTCTCCAGGGTTTCATTGCTTACTGAACGGTTGTGAAGAAGCTGTCCATCACCCAGAACACAATCAGCAGCGCGCAAGGCGGAGGACTTAATGGCTGTTTCCACATGAAGCACAATTTAGCGACTGGGATAGTGGATAGCTTCATCACGCGCGATGGGATTACGTTCAATTGTTATCTTTAACGGGTGCGATGCGACGGTCAAGGAGTGTAACGTATACGAGCGGGGGGAGACATTAAACGGTAATCTCTCCACAGCTCTCTCACAGCCAATCAAGCCGGCTCTCGTTGCATGTGTTTTTGTTTTTTTCTGACCCAGCAGACATATCAAGTAGCACTTAAACAAATAGGCTGCTGCTGCTGAAATATGCAGAGCCGTGCACTCTCCAAGTAAATTAAATTAGCTGCGAGCTCAGTTTAGTGCATTTGTGAGACGGGACACATAAAACGGTTGTGCAACGGATTTATGACGTTTGGCTGCAAAATAATTCCAAACTACAGAGTTGAATCCTTCCAGTATTTAAAAAAGGAACAGTTTCCTGCAAATCAGTAGTTTGTGTTGTACCCTCCACCCCCTCAGGACTATAGAGGCGGTATCTCAGAGGGCTAAGATTAGTTGGTGAGCAGCTCCAGAATGTCTCCATTTACATGATTTCCTTACTTGAGTTGCAGACGCCGATCATCGTCATTTCACAATTCAAGTGGCTCGATAACTTAGTTTGAACACGTTAAAAAAAAATGTGACGATATCTAAAAATAAAATAAAATCATTCTGGGTGTCTCAAACCTTCCTGTACTTTGTCCCAGGCATCTCCAACCCGTCTCAAAAGCAGCAGTTGTATTTTGAGGTGCACAAAATGGGCCGAGGGGAGCACGATGTGGGCAAAGAAACATTAAACGACACCAAGAATACAGATTTGCAAGTTGTGAAAACTAAAATAAGCGACGATTTAAAAAAAATGGCCGCTCAAAACACAGCTGCACAGCTTACCTGTCATTTAGTCACAAATACTCAGAGTTTAGTGATAGCAGCGGAAAATGTTCTCATTGAGTCGCCAACCAGTCGCAGTCCAGTGAGATGACACGTTGAGCCAGTCACAAACTGCACCTTAACCCCAGCATCCCCTCAGTAACGACTGCTGCTCCTCTGAGCGCCGACCCTCAGAAGATGTGTTTGAGATGTTTGATGCCGTAAGTCTTGAAAAACACTAGAAGGATTAGAGTCCACAGGCCCAGGATGAAGCCGTCAGGAGGGTGCCAGTCTTTCTGCTTTGGTTTCTGTGTGAAGGGGGAGGAGGGGGAGGCGGGGTAATGTGAGGGGAAAGCAGAGGGGATCGGGGTGAGATTGCACTTCAGTAATAGCGAGTATATTTCTCCTGTTGAGGCCACCGCTGATTGTTCTGTCATTCACACAGGCAGGAGCATCACACACACACACACACACACACACACAC
>NC_056506.1:43995609-43998700 GCF_014905685.2 Nematolebias whitei | reverse complement strand
AGCCGCTGGTGGAGCTCATCAGCACACCTCGCCTGTCTTGTGTTTGTCCCATTCACTGCCACATCATCACGTTGTGTAAGATTATACTTTTAAATCTCTCGGATTAAACATGCAACTCACAAATAGCACATTTATATGCTAATGCAACAGCTATGATCTGCGGAGAGATGAGGTTTAACCTCCAAAACATCTTCCAAACTCCTCTGCCTGCCACAAAGCTACAGATGCATTTTGAGGATGTGCTGAAGGAACCCCCCCAGTCTGACCAAGCAAAGCTAAAACCTACTGTACAAACAACTGCAGCGCAGCAGAGCTGCTACACAAGTACTACAGCGGTACTCGGAGTACATGGTCTTAAAGGACAGTCGTACTGCAGCAGCAGCAGACAAGACTTCAAAGTTAGAGCCTTGTGTCAGCGTCATAACGAAGCACAGCCTCAAAGTTTAAACTGCACCTGGACGTGAAATAACTGAAATTAAAATTAGTGATAATTCTGCAGCTTTAAAAGCAGCATTAGTGCGTTGCAGTCAACTAAACGAGCTGCTCTAACTCTGTCACATAAACACGTCAGAACAAAGACAAGTAATTACAGCACGCAGCACCTGCCCAACAAACAGAATTAGCTGCTTGTTGGTGAAAATACTCGAGCTTGAATTGAGCTTGAAGCTGATTATCAGAAGGTGAACTAGAGAAATTGTATTTCCTGTGAAAACAGTGTGAATGTTTATTGAAGAACTTGCTGAAAAACAGCTGAAATTAGCTAAAAACATGCGGAAATGTAGCTGCAATGAAAGAACAAGCCTAAATTAGCAGATGAAAGTAGAACACCCATTTGCTGAATTAGGTTTAAATAAGCAGAAATTAGCACAAAAATTAGGAAATAAGCTAAAAAAGCAAAAATTAGTAACAAAAAAACATCTAAAAAGCAGCCAAAAAGGCAGAAAGAAGCTTAACCAACAAGGAGGAAGTGTAAAGAGCTGAAATGAGCTAAGACAATGTGGAATTAGCTGAAAAAGCTAAATAAAAAATTAAAAAAAAAAAAACCAGCTCAGTAGTATCGGAAATAGCAGAAAAAGCTGAAACTAGCCGAAAGGAGCATAACAAGTTGAAATTAGCAGAAAGAAGTTAATTAGGGTCAAAGTTGCAGGAATTACCAAGAAAAACTTTAATTTATCTGAAAACAGTTGAAATTAGCTAAAGAAATCATAAAAGAAAGGTAAATGCAAATGTAGAACAAGCTGAAATTAGCATAAGAAAGCAGAACTAACATGTTTTCCCAATTAGGTTGAAAGAAGCAAAAATGAGCAAACAGTAGAAATTATCTGAAAAAAGTTGAAATTAGCAAAAAAACAAACAACTGAAAATTAGTTTAAAATGCACAAAGAAGCTGAAATTACCCGAAGGAAGTGGAGAGAGAACATCTGTGCTGAATTAGGTTGAAAAAAGTTTCAACGACTGCAAAGAATGTGGAATTAGCTGAAAAAGCTTAAACTAGCATAAAACAGCTATATAGTGGCTGAAATAGCAGAAAAAGCTGAAACTTACAGAAACAAGCTGAAAGGATCATAACAAGCTGAAATTAACAGGAAGAATTTACAAGAAGCACAAAAATGTTGTAGTTATCAGAAATCATCTGAAAGGAGACAAAACAGCTGAAAAAGCAGCTGAAATTTTTAAAAATTTGCACAAGGAAGCTGAAAGAAGCTGAACCAAGACAAAATGTGAAAGGAGCAGTAAAAGGTTGTAAACAGATCCGAAGATCTGAAGAATGTAAAATGAGCTCAATTTGTTTTCTATGAGGAAAAAATGGCAGAAAAGGCTAAATATTTCAAAAAGATAAAATTGCACCAATACCAAAAGTCATAGGATTGTCCTGAAAGAGCTGAACATTTTGATTATAATTTGTTGAAATAGCTTGAAAACTGCGGAACGAGAATATCGCCAAAAAATGTACGGAAGAAAAATGTATCACAGTCGAGTGAATGCTTCACAAACATTCACGCAATAAACATGAATGAACATCATCATGAAACGATGCATCTTCTTTTACTCCGATTTTTAGTTTGACCCGATACACTTGGAGTTTGGTGAGGATTTGGGACCGTTTCCAGAGTCAATAATAATGTGCAACATATTGCACAATTGAATTTAGTTTCTTTATTCTGTTAGGGACCACGGCCAACTCATGGTGATGTTTAGCACCTTTGAAATCTTTTTGTATCTTTCCCCTGACTTGTACTTTTCAATAATCCTTTCTCGGAGTTTAATTAGAACAATCACTTTAGAAGGGCTGAATATTTATGTAATCACTTATTCTGCTTTTCATATTTTTATTTATTTAGCATTACTCTGTAGAAAATTGATTTGACTTTGAATAGGAGTTTTTACCTTTTGCAAAAAGTCTACTTTACATTGACTGTGACTGACTCACAATAGCAACAAAAGAGGATAAATACTTCACGTAGGCACTGAACGTATCAACCTCCACAAATGAGAAGCGTATTTCAAACCTCGGAGCACTTTGGTGAACACAACCAGAAATCACTGCATTATAGTCTGCACATTCAAGGTAACAAGTTAAATTGCCAGGCAGACAGAATATTTCATCAAATCATGATGACTCACTGGTTGCGTATTCAGTTTTTGAAAAAGTCCAATTGCCTTCCAATTTCACTCAAGTAGGCAGTCTCATATTTTGCTGAATTTCCCCCTCCGCCCAAGAGGCAAGGACTGCTGAATTGGCACATGTGAAGAGGAATCCTCTGCTATATTGTGTGCACATATAAACGAGAGGCTACCATGGAGTACTGAAGCCTGAGCTGAATGTCCAGCATCTGAAACTACAACTTACTGAGGCTTTAATGGCAGTAAAATCTGCAGCAACTAAAATCTGCACTGAATGCAACAGTAACAACTCATTCACTCTGCAGGTCAAAGTAGGACTGGGTGATATATTGAGTAAAAAAAATACTGATATATTTTCATAAGATGAGACAATATCATTTACAGTAGTCCCTCGTTTATTGCGTGGTTACGTTCCGGACCACCCCGCAATAAGTGAAAATCTACTAAGTAGCGATGTTATATATAT
>NC_056506.1:43931845-43995509 GCF_014905685.2 Nematolebias whitei | reverse complement strand
AAACCCTTCCCACACTCTTGCAATGTTCTAAACTCTTAAACTTACGTCATTTTAACAAAATACTTATATGTACTGTATTTTTCGCCCGATAAGTCGCAGTTCTTTGCATAATTTACATGCCCTGCAACTTATACGCCAAAGCGACTTATTTATGTCCCCCCCCCACCCCCCCATATTTATAAACCAGTTTCTGGCTGAGATTTCATTCATTCTGATTGGAAAAAAATTGAACTCTACCATTTTCAGCCGCTAGATGGCAGTCGAGCTGTAAGGCACGTCGTTGTATCATGTAATAGGTAAACGTGGCTATTAATGACCATCGGTTTGCCATAGCCTGCCACCGTCGTCTGCCTGAAGCAACCGAATCAGCTTCGTTTCGCTGCGCCGCCCCGGCGAAATGAAGCTGATTTGACTGTTAAAACGCATTTATTAAGTAAAAGTTCAACTGAGACACACTTTTACTATAATTTCGAGCTAACACAATTGTTTTTGGATGGTTATCTTGTAAAATTTCGAAAAAATGAACCAAGTCGCCCTCTACGCGTTCATGTTTCCGCATATTGGCTTTTGAAAATGCAGCTGATTTGACCATCAAAGTTCATTTAGTAAGCAAAAGTTCAACTGAGACACACCTTTGCTATAATTTAGAGCAAACGAATAATTGTTTTTAAGTGTTAATCTTGTTAAACTCTTGTTAAAGTCCTCCCATACACGCTCCCGCGGACGCCATTTGGCAGCCCATCAATTTTTGGCACAACACCGGCCCACATTTCCAGGTTCGGCCCACATTTCCGGGTGGTCAGTGGTGACATGACACAAATGCAACGTGTTAGCGGTGACACATAATAGATGCGACGTATACCGCGAAGCAACATGTTTATGGATTTTTCCACTTTATTAGACATATTTGGACCAAAGCGACTTATAGGGCGGTACAATGTGTATGGTGGAAAATACAGTAACCACAAAATTGTACTCATCAACTTGGCAGAACAGCAGCGGCTCGGTTCCGCTCCAACTTGGTTCCGTTTCGGCAGACGTACCCTGCCAGTTCTGGTCAGCTCTCTGGCTCGGGGTAGCAGCGGTGGGCTCTAGAGAGAAGCCAGACCTACAGCAGCGCGTCTCCCACTCGGAAGTCCTTGTGGGTCAGCTACCAGCTCTCAGATTCACTGATGGGTCTGGTCCTGTGCATCCCTTGAGTGCCAAAGTACTTTTTGTGTGTGTGTGTGTGTGTGTGTGGGGGGGGGGGGGGGGGGGCTTCCAGGGGCTGGTGCAGGTGCGGGAGTCCGATTGAGAGGTTTGATAGAGATGAAAAAAGTCCTGGTGGTCTCCAGAGGGAGCACCAGACCTACGGTGGTGCATCCCCTGCTCAGAAGTCCTCGTGGGCTGGCTAGCAGCTCTCAGATTTGTCGATGGGTCTGGAGGTCCGGTTCTGGTCCAGGTCCTGGTGGGTTCTGTGTAGCTCTCAGCATCCGCTGGGCGGCTAAGTCACTGTAAAGGACCGAACTTTTTCGGATCAGATCAAAACTTTCACTCTACGTATTTCAGCAGAAGGCAATGGGACTTCTGGGTGGGGCACTGTTGGCTTCTGGGAAACGTAGTCCTTAAGAGTGGCAATACAGTATAGGCTTATTGAAAGAAAACTACAAAATGGCTGCGCCTGTCCAAAGTATTTTATTTTTTCGTTAACTTTCCACTGTACAATATCCTGTACTGTCCCAATCAAGTAATATTGAAGGTGACAATCGTGTGTCATGTACAATTTTTTTTATGCGTGTTCAATCTTATTTTGAAAAACCACGAAAGAGCAAGTCCGCGAAAGTGGAACCGCCAAGTAGCGAGGGACTACTGTATATCAATATAGTTTATGTTGCATTATAATTATACTTGTAGAGCCATCAGTTTGCCTTTCTTCTCTACTCATTTGTCTGTGCTCAACTTCTCACACTGCCAGCCGGACCCTCCTGCCTCAAAAAAAAATCATATTACAAAACTGGTCGACCCGAGTTTTGCCTCATGAGAGAAAATGTGAGAAGTGGCGTGAAATTACTGAAGCAGTGGCCTATCATATAAATATTATAGGGAGATATTATTTTTGGTCCATAATTGCCTAGCCCTATGTCAAACAATCAAATTTAAACCAACAATGACTCCGTCATAAATAGACTTTTAGTAACTAACTGTAGCGTCAAACAAAGCAGTCTTATCTCAGCTTTCAGAAAACAAACGAAGCGTTAAACCTCACGAACAATAAAGAGTCTCCAGAAATTACACCGTGAATCATGACGTGTCCTTTGTTTCTTCAACTCGTGATTATTACCGTCTCGGGCTGGTAAACATTAGAGTAAATTCTTATTAGCTGGACATTTCTTAGAGAGACAAAAAGTAGTTTCACACTGAGTGTGCAAACCTTTAGTGTCTCTTCAATGCTGTCACTTTAATCCAAACCTCACGCTGTGTGACGATGTTGCCAATTTTCAGAGTGGAGAGGAAGAGGACGGCAGGAAAATTGGATTACGTCTGACTCCCAATTTATTTAACAGCTCAATCAAGTCAAATCAATAGAGCTCCACTGCCATCCAGAATGTTAAAGCAGTGACGGGGGTGGGGTGGTGGTGGTGGTGGTGTCACTGGCAGAAGACCCAGTTCTAAGATTCGAACAGCTTTGGACAGAACCACAGCTGGAGGCTGTAAGAACTGCCAATTTAAAAGTTTTTGTCACATCAGAAACTTGAAGGTTTTGCTATTTTTTTTATTTTATGTTGGAAGGTCGCATTAAAAGGCAAACAAAAATCAGAATTGAAAAAGTAATTTAGGTTAATTCAGGCACAGAGATGAGCAGCTTAAAAAAATAAATAAAGAATACCAGTTTCAACAATAATTTCAGAGGTTTTCTGTTCATGAAATGTACGTTTTGGGCACATTTTCTATAAAAAGAATAAAATAAAGATGTTTGCGGGGTGCCATTTGGTGATTGACGAGTGTCAGGGATCACACAGTTCAGTCAACTCTCCTGTTGATTTAATTCAGTCACGCATTAATATAATGGTCTTATAGAAACCAAATCGCAGCGTACTGCGTTCTCTAACGTGTTCAAGTTTATTAAAGACTTCCGATTTTATTCGAGACCTAAAGTTTGAACACTCCCTTTGAAATATGAAGCTGAAAAGAAGCACTTCTTTCTTTTTAACTGCTGAATTAGAAGCTACAACTCAAAAAGATTCCTCAAGAGGCGTTAAAGGAAAAGCTTGAAGAGACGGTTAACTTCACCCTGGATCGATTCCTCGTTTGATTAAAAGCAAGCACTGCTGCGTTCCCCGCAGCAGATCA
Source organism: Nematolebias whitei (assembly GCF_014905685.2). Classification (NCBI taxonomy): domain Eukaryota; kingdom Metazoa; phylum Chordata; class Actinopteri; order Cyprinodontiformes; family Rivulidae; genus Nematolebias; species Nematolebias whitei. Next base: position 43,992,179 of record NC_056506.1, on the reverse strand, counting down.
CAGAAAGCACGTGAGCGATGAAACTGAACTCATGAGAAATAAATAATCCGTGCGTCCATGTCTTCCTGCTCGATAATGACGTTGCCTAATGGTGGGTTAATTTCTCTGTTGCCAAAGTAATGAACTGTTTTTGTTTTATTTTTGGCTTCAGTTCTGTTCAGAAGGTTCCCGTCTAACCTTGTTCATATTGAAGGTTTCTGCCAAGAACAAAAAAAAGAGGAAAATAAAACAACAAGCTGTTAAATGTGCTTTAACCCGCAACTAAACAAGGTACTTTTTATATAATTAAATACATTTCAAGCTTTAATTTCTCGCCAAAGAGATCTATGTGGGTTAGGAAAAAAAAGTCAAGTTTAAAAAAAGTAACTAAAAGTAGAAACATTTTTTGTCATCCCTGTTTCAGAACGTCTGGAAAAAAAAAAAAGAATTAAAAGCTTCAAACAGTCTGACTGTGAAAAACAGCCAAAATAATGAAGCTCAAACTATAAAGAGACACTTTTAGCACCTAAGTCGAGGCTGCCTTTGTAAGAGATTGACGGAAACGACGGGAAGCGTCTCAGACAGAACAAACGTGGTCTCGTTTGTCTGAAACCAGAACAACCGACACTAAAGTGGGTGTTCGGTCCAAAAATGTCTTTCAGCGGATCAAACTACATCCAGACTGTGACAGTCAGAGTACAAGTTAATTTTAGCAAAAGTGAATAAAAACCCAGAGATTTTGGTTCTAGTTTAATTGTGACTCGTTTATTTTTCGTCATAGCACGTTTAATGACACTTTAACTGTATTAAACTTGATCTATGAACCAGGAAGGCCAGTTGACTAAACACAGTAAAACTTTAGAGTAAAATTGAGATGATTAAATGTCTCTTAAAGGCAATAAAATAAGAATGACTTTATTTTAGTGTTACCTGATAACTGAAACCGGCAGCGGTTTCAAAATAAAATGTCAAAAGTTCACACTGCGTCACCTTTTTTGCTACTTTTTCTTTGCGTCCTGTGTTTTGTTTTGTCACTGTCCTTACAGAAAATAAATAAGGAGCACGTCCATCAAGGTGTCAAGAAGGGATTGAGACAGGTTAGATATATCCACAACAACGGATTTTTTTAAGGGAAATTTTGTTGCACAAATTTGTGGAACATGTTCAAAATTCAAGTGACAAAGCTGTGAACTCCTGCAACTCACGCCAGGAAATAAGAACCCCTAAAAACATTTTAGGGACTCCTTCAAAAAATGCAGTTCGCAACTAGTTTCCAACGGTCAGCCCAGTGGGATACTATCCGAAGCAATCTTTTCCATGGTTTCTAGTAAAATGGATTGAACTGCGACTACAGAAACCTCTCCCACAGAGAGTACAGCAAAAAAACATTTTCTAATATGATTGACGGCCAGCTCAGACATCTAATGCACAGCCACCAACTTCAAACGGCATAAATATAGCAAAAAGCTCCCTTTTTTTAGCCCTGCTGTCATTTCACTGCAGGATTCACACAGCAGCATGAGAGTTGGGGCAGTTTCCCCTGCAGTCGAGGTGAGAGAGTGGCCAGCAGATGAAAAAAGACAGGAGGGTTATACAATAACTGGAGCTTGACCAGTGATGGTCATGAGATGTCTGCGAGCATGTGGCCATCAGGTGCTGATGACCTTTGTGACAATGGTAAACACAGGTTTCCATGACTGAAGGTCTATTTATATATATGCATGCGTGTGTGTTAATATATAAGAAAGCCATAAAGGAGAGCCAAAGGAGATGAATCTAATGTGACAGGTTGCCACATCAGCACAGGCAGCAGAGAGAAATTATGTCAGGAGCAAAGAGGGAACAGAAAAACTGATAGAAGAAAGTGGGTGGTAACGTTAAATTTTCATTCAATCTGATTATTTTTAATTTTTTTAAATCTTAATGTAGCAGGTCCCAAACTCCAGTTTCTAACGCCCCCATTAAAAGCTTTTATCAGCAACAAACCTACTTACAACCAGTATAAGAAACTACAAATACGTATGACCTGAAATATCCAATATATATCTCTGAATCCCTGCCAGGACCAGCCCGAGGTTCCTTCTGGGTTGTTTGTGAACAAAAAACAAAGTTGTTCTAATTTAACATCTTCTAAATGTAGTTTATCTTTCTGGTTCATCTTGTTCTATGAATAAAAAGTTAGGGTTAAGATAAGGGTTGTGTTAAATTGGTGTGCAATTAGGGCTGGACAATGATGTGATATCGATATATATCGCGATATACTTTTATTCAATAACGGTGATATGAGTTTTAAGCACATTTTCGATATTTCGATACACATTACGCTACGATTACAGCGTTTCACCGACGCTTTTTTTTTCTGTTCAGGTTGAAGCGGTTGCTTCAGTTTCAACCTGAACAGAAAAAGCCACGACACAACTACGTAAGTGCCAGAGTTTTATGTTTATTTGACGGTGATTTCAAATTTCTTTGATAAATACAAATAAAAGGTGAACATTAATTTGTAGTTTGTACAGTTTTTCCGAGGCTTTTATATTGTTTATATCGATATTGAATTATATCGTTATCGACCGAAATTAAGAAATATATTGTGATAAAAGTTTTGGCCATATCGTCCAGCCCTACATGTAAAACACAACAAATCTTGTTTCGAGTAGAAATTTTCCTTCATGATCTGCAGCTGAACCATCATTATTTCTGCACAAGCGTCAACCAGATACTTTGATTTACTAATTAAGAAAATATTAATGGGCAAAAAGAAAACTCAACCAAAAAAGCAGAAAGTGGGAGCTTTTAATTTATATCATTTTACAGACTAAACTTTTAAACATGTTGGAACTTCTGCAGTAATTTTGCACTTAGTTTTTACTCTTTTAAAACAAATAAAATGAATAAAAACCAAAAATACGAGTGAAGTAGAAGATCATTCAAACAGAGATAAAAGTGATTGTTAAAAAGTGGCGAGCGCTCTCCGACCTTCGCTGACAAAGCTCTTCACAGAAGAGGACGGGGACCTACACACAAGCAGTCAATTCCCATTACATATGCACCATGTTGTGTATTTAATTCACCGATAAAATCAATTACCGGTTCTTCATCTGACTGATTGAAGCTAATTAACATGACGCTTATTGTCGTTGAGGGAAGTCTGAAACATCTTGCGCTCCAAGGACAAAGCTGCAGCAAATTTATGTTTGTGCAGACTCAAATAAAGGAACAGCTCTGCTGCGCACCGCTGGGACACTTCTCTGCGTGACCTTGTTATTTACGCCCACAGCAAGTGCTGACAGTCAAAGAAGTGGGTGTTTTATTCTTTTATGAAACACGTTTTGCTTTTCCTGTAGAGACTAATATGAATTTCTGAGCGCTGAGGAAAATTCAAGCTGATATTTGATTAAACAAACAGACTGGGATTGGCCTCTGATCTAAATAATCGCAACATCCATGTTTTGAAAAGTGTCATTGTTGCAGTCTGATTGAAGACGGGAGGAATTTACGAGGGATGGGAGGGAAGCAACGCATTAATTTTCACTGTTTCCATTTTCAATTCTCCAGAGCCATATGGGGTGGCGTCAAGCTGGCAAAAGAACAAATAACAATTTGACGCCAGAGAGCAGAGCTCTCAGCAACACAGAAATGAAAACAAGTTCAATACACAAAAGAGGAAAAGGAAGGGGGGAGAAAGAAGGAGCTTGAGTTATTTCCAGTGCTGAACATAATGTGATTAGATGCTGGCAGCAGAATGAGATAAGGCTGGACAGCGATAGAGGCAACACCTTCAATGATAACGGATTAATCAAGTCACCAATGATGCACACAAACCTTATACATTTACTGTCAATCAATCTGATTACTTTTTTATTTGCAAGCAGTCAACTAATCTGCAAGTCATTATCTTGGAAGATAAACAAGTTATGAATATTTGCCAGCAGCGACCCACTTCTTTCTTTTAAAATCAAATTAAAAAGAGAATCTGTTTGTCGTGCGAGGCTCGGCCCCATCTCCATCTTCAGGTGAGAAAGTCTGAGGTTGCAGCAACAGCCTCATGAAAACAAAGAGATGATGCATTAGACAACGTCCCTATTTTCTGGTGTATAAGCCGCAGTATTTTGCGTAGATTTGTCAGCCCTGCGACTTAATACACTGAAGCGACTTGTGTTTTTTTTCATATTCATAACGCAATTTTTGAGTGAAGCTTTCAATTTCGAAGAACTGCAACAGTGAGTCCTCCCTTGCTCGCTCGCTTCACTCAGCTGGTGCAGGCGGAGGGACACTGGAGAGCTCGCGGCTCCGGTCACCGATAGATCGACCGACCGACGGATGGCCCCGCACCGCCCAGGTGAAATGAAGCTGTTTTGACCATTAAAATGCATTATTAAGGAAAAGTTCAACTGAGACTAGGCCTGTCACGATAACAAATTTTGCTGGACGATTAATTGTCTCAGAAATTATTGCAATAAACGATAATATTGTTTGAAATTTGACAATTAGTAATTATTGTCAAATTTAAGAAGAAATGTTTAATTTGTTTTCCGTGTAGTACCATTTTTCAACCACCGGATGGCAATATAAGACGGTTTGATCCGAAGGTTGGTTAGTGAGGGAGCGAGCAGCGTGTCTCTAAGAAAAATGGGAGAGAGGCCCCTTGAAGTGACATGGGCTGTCTCTCTTCGGTTCTCAAAATGGTGGACGCTCGGTGTGGATTGAGCTCTTTAGCATAGCATTTTTCACACAAAGCTTTTAATAAAAATTAAAAAAATCAGTGAAGTTTTCAGCTTCTTTTTGCAGAGAAAAACAACTTTTTAGACGAAGGCACGGGTTTCAACCGTGAATTTTGGAGCTTTGACAAGACGGAGGTTTTGTCCTGAGGTCGTCTTGTTAGCTTAGCTCGTAGCTTAGCTGCTTTTAATGATCCAAAAACGCGATTTTGGACCGTTAAAAAGGATTTTAAAGAGAAAAGAGAAAGGGAGGGGTCAGTGAAGAGCACCGGAGTTGAGCCTTTTGTCATCCAGTGTCTTCAGTAGAAAGAGAGAGACACGAAGAAGCGATAAAGTCCATCCATCCATCCATTATCTTTTACCTGCTTCTTCCATTTTGGGTCACAGGGGTTGCCGGTGCCCATGTCCAGCAATCACGGTGCGAGGGGCGGGTACACCCTGGACAGGTCGCAAGTCCATCACAGGGCCACAGAGACAAACAACCATTCACTCTCTCACTCACACCTAGGGACAATTTAGAGTTACCAACATGTTTTTGGTCTGTGGGAGGAAACCGGAGTAGCCGGAGAAAACCCACGCATGCACGGAGAGAACATGCAAACTCCACCCAGAAAGGCCCCGGACCGGGATTTGAACCAGGGACCTGCTTGCTGAGAGGCAGCAGCTCTACCAGTTGCACCACCGTGCTGCCTGTTTTCATTTATCATGTGATTAATTGAGTTATCGTTTATTGCGACAGGCCTAACTGAGACACAGCTTTGCTATAATGTCGAGCAAACAAACTATTTTTCTTAAGTGTTAATCCTGTTAAATTTCTAAGGACTGCAACAGCGAGTCCTCCCGTGCTTCACTCAGCTGGTGCAGGCGGAGGAACGCTGGAGAGCTAGCGGCTCCGGCCACGATGGATGGATGGCGCCATGCCGCCCAGGTGAAATGAAGCCGTTTTGACAATTAAATGCATAATAAACGCGACACGTCAGCGGTGACGCATAATAAATGCAACTTATATGCCGAGGTGACTTGTATACGTTTTATTATTCCTCTTCATGATGCTTTCTTTGACTGATGTGACTTATACTACGGAGCAAATTATATGCTGGAAAATACGGTAATCAAAAAAGAGTGGAGCTGTCAGGGGGAGTCGGTGCTGCAGTGCAGATGGACCGCGGCGAAGGGGAGAGAAATGGCTCAGTCTGTCGAGACTCCCATCTTCAACCCAGCGGGAGAGTTAGCCAATAATCAAAATCTCAGCCAGGGGTCAGTGGGCTGCAGAGAGTGTTTGTGAGCTCTGTGTGTGTAGCTGCATTTTCAACAACACGAGAAATATAAAATGTATGAATCTGAAGATAAAAAGAGGAGTTGGAGATGAAAAGGGAAGAAGCCGAGATATGAATCCAAGTAGCAGATGGAGGAGACTTAATGGGGTGTGTTTGCAAGTTTTCACTTGTGTGACTGTAATTTTTAAGGCGTAAACACGGTTTATGAGGCACTCGTCAGGGAGCTGCAGGCAGCGAGCCTGATGCTAGCAAACCTTCCTCAGACCACTGTGAGCTAATATGCCAGACTGCTGCGAGGTTTGGAGACCCCTCCTGTTTTCCCATCATGATGGTAAGCTTCTGACAGGGCTCAGGCTTGTGGTCAGCTTAATTTCTCTGCACCAACCGATAGTGCTCAAGCTTAAAAATAAAAATAAAATAAAAAAGCCAGATTTGACACTTGGCATTAATTCAGCCACAGAGATTAGCTGCTATGTATTTATGTATTTAAAGTTAGGGAAAACAACTGCTTGTCACATTTTGGTCAGCAAAAAACTCATTGCAGCTTAATAAATAGTCCGTTTTTTAATATTTTATGGACAACATCCATCTGCGTCATGAAATACTTAAACCTACTGATGGAAAAAGTTAACTGCTGCCATTAAATAAAAAAGGTGAACAAGTTATTGAATGATGTGAAAAAATGTGAAGATAAACATTTTCTAATTGCCCATTGAGATTAATAAAGCTGTTTGTTCGTAGTTATATGGCGAATAAATTGCATTTTTTGATGAACACAGGGAAACCTTTATTTGTTTGGTACCGTATTCATTCATTCATGTCTTTATTTAACACATATCGATACATGACTGTCTTTTGTAGCCACTTTAAAATGGTTGATTTGTAGATAAATTTCACAATGCTAATTGCATTAGCTTTTCTATTTTAGGATTTCTAAATTAAAATTAGCATCTATGCTGTTGATAAACAGTCAGTGATTATTAGGGATTTTGACAGGTTGTTGTGACGGTTTATAATTATGAAAAGGTATAAATCAGAGTTTATTTATATAAAATAAGCCATAGCAATATAAGTTTCATAATAATTGAAATGCATTGATTGCTTTATAATTGCATCGCAGCCCTCCCACCCCTAATAATTAACATTAAACAACTTAAAGTTTGCATTCATCCTTCATGCGAACAGCCCAATAACCTAAAACTACAATCTAAATATAGAAAATACTCGATGTGTGCTGATGTGTGCATGTTCACACTGCACTTTAGACTTAGACAAGTGAACACTAAACCAAGGCACCAACAGTGTCAGCTGCCGACTTGCCTCTGGTAAAGGTTAACGCTGCTCCTTTGCATTTCTGAAGTGGGAGAACAGAAATTGTATTTTAAATGGCCTCATAATGGAAAAATCTTACAAGGGTGATACGAGACCAAAGAACAACCATTTTGAATGCAGCGTGCATGTTCAAAAGATGGATTGAGGAGGAAGAGGTGTTCATTTGTGAAGGTCGACCTGACTGAAAGCCACAATCCATTTGGGAATGAGGTGAATACACAATTCTCCTCCACAATCCTGCCTACCCATTCTGCTGGATTTCACGGTGGCCCCTCCGCACACCGACCGAGAGGCAGTCACATTTCACACTTAGAACCGTCACCATGGAAACGGCACAAAGACATCTGTTGGTACACGTTACGCCTAACTTTTCTGTTCTAAGTCCAAATTGGAGACAAGCGTGGACACACTCCAGCTAGCATAAACGTGAGCGCCAGCTAACATGAGCGTGTAAAAGATGAGAGCGTAAGATTTATCCTCAAAGAGTGGGTTTGAGTGAAGTGACCCTGGTGGTTTTATTCTCACCTGATGGATGATCTCAGACACTGGCAGCTGGTCCACGTATGAGTACATCTCTTTAAGCTTTTCTCCATTCACAAGACTACAAGAGAAAAACACACAGAGCAGCTCTGTGTCAGCATTTACTCAAGAAAGACAGTTGCATTAAAAAAACGTTGAGTAAGACATTTATTTAAAAAAATAAGAAAAGCTGGAGGGAGAAAGAACAGACTCAGAATTCCTGCCGACTGTTTGTGTGATATGATGCAAAAAAATAAAGTCTGTCTTCATAATTTGAGCAATAAGAATAAATCTTTCACATCATTAGCCAACTCTGGAAGCCAAAAGAAAAAAACATTTTGTTTTGTGCTACACCACATGAAGTATTTTTACCGACCTGCTCACATTGTTTTTCCTGCAACGTTGAGGCGTTGGAGGAGCTCCAAGCTCCTGAGCTCCATGAACCAGGCTGTGTACTTAGCACTATTTTTTTTTTTAATAACATCAATTAGGCCTGTCGCAATAAACAATAAATCAATTAATCGCATGATAAATTAAACTTAACCTCATTTTCATTTATCGGCTTCATCGTTTCTTCGTGTCTCTCTTTCTACTGAAGACACTGGATGACAAAAGGCTCAACTCCGGTGCTCTTCACTGACCCCTCCCTTTCTCTTAAAAAATAAATTAATAAATAAATCAATTTTAACCGTCCAAAATTGTGTTTTTGGATCGTTAAAAGCAGCTAAGCTGAGAAGCTAAGCTACGAGCTAAGCTAACAGGCCAACCTCGGGAAAAACCTCCGTCTTGTCAAAGCTCCAAAATTCACGGTTGAAACTCATGCCTTTGTGTAAAAAGTAGTTTTTCTCTGCAAAAAGAAGCTGAGAACTTGTTTACTGGGTTTTTTTTTATTAAAAGCTTTGTGTGCCAAATGCTATGCTAATGAGCTCAAACCACACCGAGCATCCGCCGCCATTTTGAGAACCGAAAAACAGGAATGAGAGACAGCCCACGTCACGTCAAGGGGCCTCCCTCTCATTTTTCTTAAAGAGACACGCTGCTCGTTCCCTCACTAGCCATCTTTCAGTTCAAAACAGTCTTATATTGCCATCCGGTGGTCAAAAATAGGTACTACACACAAAAATTAAGCAACATTTCTTCTTAAATTTGACAATAATTATTGTCAAATTTAAAACAATATTATTGTTTATCACAATAATTTCTGAGACAATTAATTGCCCAGCAAATTTGTTATCGTGACAGGCCTAACATCAATACAACTGCTTCAAAGCACAGCTCCAACTGGGCTTGTTTGTATAAGTGATTTAGATAGGATTTGTTAATGCTGCATATCAAATATCAGCTTGTGTGTTGTGTCTGGATAACACAAAGTTAAATTATATTTTAAATAAAACATGAGGAAGAACTACAGATAAAACTCCCAGATTAAATCAATGCAAATGAAAAAAAAAGTAGTGTTTTAATTAGCCCAAAACTGACATTTGCAAGTTAACTTTGATAAGTCGGAGACATACATCCAAGAAAAGTGCTTCTTGTTATCCTGAGAACAAAGTTTAACGGAATAATGATAGATTAATTATTCTTTTCTGCTGTTAACAGTGCCCACTCTTCTACTTGAAGCTGACTTTGAAGGAAAATGGAGCCAAATCTGGAGATTAAGGTGGGCGTTGAGTGACAATTGTGAAATTTCAGTACATAATGAAAACTGCTGTAATGAGAGTTAAATTTATACTTTTATTCACAATGAATATTCAGTTCATACCCACTATTATCTGGTTAAAACATGACAAATATGTACGATAAAAAAAAGTGACAGGAGAATTACAAATGTTCAATCGTAGCATGGATATAGAAGGTAAACAGAGCATATAGGAATAAATATGATTATCTAACGAGAAGAAGTAGTATGAATTACAAATGCAAAGTATTGCTACAGAAAGATAAGTCACAAAACCTTCTAAGTACACCAGTTTCTAAATTGGATATATAAAATTTTAGAAAAACAGAAACAGAAAAAAAAAACTAATAAAAAGCTCAAACATGTGGAAGAATCACAATATGTGTAGCTGAAAGTGTTATAATATTGAATATCAAAAATAAATAAATTAAAACACATGATTTAGAAATGGAAGATTATGTATCGATGAAATCAAGAAACAAGAACGTTTACAATAAATCATAATTTTCTAGCTTTAGCAGGAGGTTTGTAGTTCTGGGTTAATGCAGTTCCTACTTTAAAACAAATGTTTATAGATATTGTTGTGATTTGTTACGTAAAATAGATCTGCAGTGAGAAAAAATGTTAAACACTTTGCATTTTATGAACTTTAACAAGAAAGAATGTTAAAGTTAGTCGTTTCCATTTATGACTAGAAATGTAACATTTTGGTTATAAAACTGAATGATGTTTGCAGATGACATTGAGATCTGTGAGAACAGGGAACAGGTGGAAGAGAACTTGGAGAGGTGGAGATTTGCACTTGAAAGAAGAGGAATGAAAGTCAGCTGTAGTAAAACAGAGTACATGTGTGTGAATGAGAGGAAGGCCGGTGGAACAGTGAGGCTACAAGGAACAGAGGTCACAAAGGTGCAGGACTTCAAATATTTGGGGTCCACTGTCCAGGAAAATAGGGAGTGTGGTAAAGAGGCGAAGAAGAGAATCCAGGCATGATGGAGAAAAGTTTCAGGAGTGATATGTGACAAAAGGGTGTCAGCAAAGGTCAAAGGAAAAGTTTACAAGACAGTGGTGAGACCAGCTATGTTGTATGGTCTGGAGACAGAGACATGGACATGGACAAAAAGACAGGAGACAGAACTGGAAGTGGCTGAGATGAAGATGTTGAGGTTCTCCTTAGGAGTGACAAGGATGGATAAGATGAGGAATGAGATCATCAGAGGTACAGCACAGGTTGAACAACTGGGAGATAAAGTTAGAGAGGCCAGACTGAGATGGTTTGGACATGTCCAGAGGAGGGACAGTGGGTATACTGGTAGAAGGATGTTAGAAATGCAGCTGCCAGGAAAAAGACAAAGAGGAGATATGGATGAAGTTAGAGAGGACATGGGGGTAGTTGGAATGAGGACAGAGATGGAGGAGGATGACTCGAGAAGAAGGTTATAAAACTGAATGAAGACCCCGATTAGCCATTTTCATAATGACTTCAAACAGGCAAAGGCGAGCGGTTTGATTCTGAGAGGGAAGAAAAATCCCCAAGTCTGTGGCAGCATCACAACTTTACCATACGTAAAGAACAGAGTCTGTATACAGAGCAAAGCTGGTGGAGTAGCCATCATCTGTGAATCATAGGTTTCTGTGGAGACCGACTCACATGTCTGACATAATGCACAGTAATGAAGTGGGTCACTCTGACAACACTACATGAAAAACGAGTGTTTACATTAAAAGGCAATTTAGGAGCAATTTCTAAATAATAAAGAGATAAAACCAACAAAGTTCAATCTAAATCTATAAAAACTGAAATCGTAGATAATTACAATTAAATACTCAACACGCCTGAGTGGAAAATTTGATCATAAAACACTCAAGTGTCATTATCTTCCTTTCTAAGTGTGATTACGAAAGGACCAATGTGGCACGGATAGATTAAACTCAACCCCCGCTGTTACACCACTAAGCCACCAAGGTCAGCACCTGAAAGGTTAAGCCACCAGTACATTCAACAGTATAATGGAAGGACAGATGATTTGGTAAACGTTAAAAAATAAAAATGTTAAGCTATAGAAGAACTGGTTAAGTTGCAAGTCTTTCTTTATAATATATTGATCTATTTTTCCTTTTGCCAACCAATAGCTTAAAGGCTGAATGAAAGAAAGTCAGTTCCTAATACACCATCCTGCTGCAGAAATAACTAAAATCCTCTTAAAGAAGCGCACACCTCTTGTTAGTAATAGTTGTGTTTGTTGAACACAAAAAAGAAAAAGAAATCTAACACGTGTGACCTGTTTTCTCTCTGGGAAAGATTTCCATGGTGAGCAGGAACAAATAGGCTTAAGGATGAAAGCAATTGAAAAGTCAGAAAGGATTTGAGGAACAGACTGAGACTGTTGTTTTTCTTCATGGGATTTGTTAACTATAACAAAGCCATGCTGTACTGCCTCCGTTACAAAGAAATCACCTCAGCAGTAAGTTCGCTCAGCTTTTGGAGGCAATACTTCATGGCTGCATGTTTCCTCATCCTGGGTACTGCAGTTCACTGTGTGTGGGAGTCCTTCTGCTAAATCGCCTCAGATGAGTTCCTTTCAATGGTGAGAAGTTCAGATTAAAGTCTTTTATTTTTAAAGCAAAGCCTAGACTGGAATCAGCCCCAATTTCACCCCCAAACCCCTCGATTCAGTCACCAATCTCCTCTGATCCAGCTCTCACTTAAAAACCAAAGGTGAAATGAGCATTTTCCACTGATCGCTTTGTACTTTTGAACGGTTTGCCTTTTTGCATTACAGTACACGGTTTTTGTCAAATACCGTTACTGAAGTTGTTCCGGTTCTTTGGCATCATCAGTCTTTAAAACAGAGTCATGCCGTCTGAGCTAAATGTCACGGTCGAGTGGAGGTACAAGTGAGCGGCTGTCTTCCTCGGAAAGTTCAAGCCGGCCAGCTTCTGACAAATTGGGCCAAACGTTCACGTGAGCCTCCCTGAATCTCTTTCGACCACTTACTGAGTGAAGCAACCAGTTTTCTTTTTGTTTCTTTCCACAATCAATGTACCGTTGCTCAACCCTTTTCGGTTAGGGTTCTGCACTCTTGCCCTCTTCCTTTTACTCTTTTCCATTCGTCTCCGTTGCCTCCACGCTCTTATCTCAACATGTACGAGCGGCAGAGCGGATGCTTCCCTGACAGAGAGAAATCAGAATGAGTTGGCAAGGAAAGAGGCAATCTCCCGCTGGGCTCTCTATGAGCTCCGAGCGCTCGCTGCCATTTAGAAACATATCACTAATGCCCCTTTTCCACCGCTCCTACTCAGCCCTACTCTGCTCAGATCAGATCTTTACACGTAGGATTTCCACCCGCACTTCAGGACCGGTTCTGGAGGCGTGTCCAGAATCCAAAATCTTGCTAATGAACTTTTAAAGAACTTTAGTTCACCATTAAGAGTGAGAGTTCTGTGAGGAGTTAAACTCAAAGCAGTCTGCGCCCCAGATAAATAATGTTAAATTATTATTTTTAAATATGAATGTTTCTGTTCAGTGCCCTGAGACGACTTCTGTTGTGACTTGGCGCCATTTAAATAAACTGAATTGAATTAAATCTGATGAACCAGAGTCTACAAAAACATCTATATTTAAAATTCTATATTTTTCTTCATCATTTAATGTATTTGCACTTATTATGTACCTTTATTGTACAATTTAGATATGTGGTTTTGTTTCTTGTATACATATTTTATTTTAGCTTAGATTTAAAGTGCAATTCTTGTTCTGTGATTTGTACATCTGTGGGTTAGAATACAGTTGGAACTAAAGGCTGTAGCTCTGAGGGAAATGTTCTTGAGATCCAACAATTTTGTCTTTTTATGATTTTTCAGCCGAGTTAACTTTAATTAACAGATTATTTAATAAAGTCGAAGTGAAAACAGGATTTTATGATAAAGCCGGCACCGTTTACTTATTTTTAATCTACACTGATAATCGGCTGAAAAGTACTGGTGGAATAGCGATCTTTCCGTGGCGAGCTGAGCATTGTTGGGGCTGAGTAGGAGCGGTGGAAAAAGGGAATAAAATGCCCGACACCTCACAGCCGCTTTATCCCTCCCTCTTTTAACTTCGCACAAGAGAAGAGCGCCAATTCAATGCAAACTACATTCCACTTTATTCTAGAGATGACTTTTCAATCCACTTAACTGATCCTAATGGACGTGGTCGCCCCCGACTCCCCTCCTCCAGCTACGATATCACTGCTGTCTCCAGCTGACACGTTTAAGTCAATCAAATTTCCTTTGAACATCTGCTGAACTAAAAGCCTAAGCAGTTTTTGTAGACCTGATCTAATGCAGCAGGTCACAAATTACATTAGGTCTACATTATAAGTGAATGGGGTGTGAATTTAGCTTTAATTCGATAATTATTCTTGGAACGACGTAACCCACGGGAGGATGTGTTACGGTCAACAACTGTCCAAGGCTTGAAGTGAGTGTCATAACAGTGTTAAACTCATGTCCATTTAAACATCCTCTCCATCAAGTGCCATTCAGTTAATGGAAGATCCAGCTGAGGAGAAAATGTGAAAATGCACTCAGGCTACAAAATAAGTTGGAGCCGAGCTTGTGCACTCGCACACATGCGCCCATCTTCTCTAAATATCCTCCTCCGCTTGTCTACTTGGCTGAACGAGCTGACAAAAGCAGACTAGAGCAGCACTATATTTAATAACAGCTCGTTTCATGAGATTTATGTGATCTTCTCTCTGTGGGGACACTGGCAGCACTCCAACCCATTTTCAGGTCTTATGAAACACTTTTCTTTAACTGTAGATATGGTCAGAAATCTCAGAGACCCCGATCTGAAATCACTTAGTGAGATTATCTTGATGTGCTGAGGAAGATTGCAACACTAGCAAACTCATTACAGTTAAATATTCATAGTCGGTGTAAAAAAAAAAAAAGAAAAGAAATAACTGCTTTCTTTTTATCGTTTCAGTTGAACATGAACCTTTGAAGATAACATGGTACCGCCACATCTAAAAATAACGGTTCACAGCGTTTAACTACAGTGCAGCAGCCATCAGCGAGGATGGAAAGAAGCTATGCAAGCTAACCCTAGGTAGACTTTAGCGGTTTTTAAAAAATGGTGCAGAGGAGGCGATTCGCCACAACACGGAGGAACAAGCATAAGCTGGGCTGAGCGGTTATGATAAGAAATCCAGAAAAGAAAAGAAAAAAGATCATGGAAATCTAACCTTTACTTACCTAGACTGCATTACAAAGCATGCACAGAGAAATGATCTGAGGACGGATTAAAGCTGAACTGTGTCCAACTCTACTTTAAATATTAAACCCCAATAAAAATGAGTAAATTCTCACATCTGATGAGCTGAAACCAGCAGACGTTTTACATCTATATGGATTACATTATTCAAACAGGCTCAATGTAACTGGCAAAGACTGCAGGTTTACTTGTGGTTCCTAGAGTTTCCAAAAGCAGAATGGGAGGAAGATATTTCAGTTATCAGGCTCCTCTCTTGTGGAACCAACTTCCAGTTTCTGTCCATGAAGTGACACATTGTCTACTTTTAAGATTAGGCTCAAGATTTTCCTTTTTGATAAACCCTATAGTTAGGGTTGGCTTGGGTTTCCTTAGTTATGCTGCTATAGGCTTAGATTGCTGGAGGACAAACTGACCACATTTCTTCTCTCTGCTGCTGTCTTTACTCTATCTGTTTTGTATTTGTAGTTTTTTCTTTCCTTGAAATGTTTGTTTGTTTTTCTTCCAATAGGAGGTACACCTGCACCTACATCAGACCTGTCGTTCTGTGTTCGTTTATTTCTCCTTCCTGTCCTCTCAAACCCAACCGATCGAAGCAGCTCGTCCTGAGCCTGCTCTGCTGGAGGTTTCTTCCTGTTCAAGGGAGTTTTTCCTCTCCACTGTCTCCTTTGTGCTTGCTCAGGATGTGAGACTGCAACAAAGTGAAAACTCAACGAGTCTGCTGCTTCCTTAGATCGAGAACTTTACTAACTGGCTTTTGTATGTACGTGAATGTTTTTGATCAGTGCCCCGAGACGACTTCTGTTGTGATTAGGCGCTTTATAAATACACTGACTTGAATTGAAAGAAAAGCGCTTTTATTCTGAAACTCAGTCCAGTTGTCTAACTTGATGAAAAAACTGTGAACTTAATTCTTCCCGAAGGAAAGTGAAAACCAGGCTGAGCTAGTTGCCACAGAAAGAGTAAGAGACGAAAAGATAAACCAAGCGTTCAACAATGTTTCAAAGTTAGAACACAAAATATATTAATAATAATAATAATAAATTAATTTGTAACACACTTTTCATTAACAAAAATCTTAAAGTGCTAAATAGTGCTAATAAAAAATAAAAATCTACCAAGTACAGACAAATCAAACTTTGCTCCTTTTCAAACTATAAGAGAAAAATGACAGATGACGTTTCGTTTGTATTTTGTTTCTTGATGCATCAATTTTAGACTTTTCAGCCTTGGTGAACTGCACAAAATGGAAAGTTACTCGATAACCACAAAATAAGACGACCTATTAAATCAAACCTAACTTTTGATCTTAGCACTCGCAACCTAAATAACAGAATAACTCCACCGGGTAAATTTTAGTCTCCAAAATATGCAATTGTTGATATTTAGCAGTTGGTTTTGAGCCTTGGTATTCAGAGGAAAAACTTATATAAAGAGTTTAATAATAAACAATACCTGTAGAAGGATGAACTTTAAAAAAATTAAATTACACACACGTGCACTTTACAGAAGGTCCGTTTTCTCCTGGAGCAGAATTCCTCTGAGCTCTGACGCAGAATTTCATGTGAAGTTTGGGCATCAGCGATTGTTCTTGTCCGACATAATCCTCAAGACAGAACACCAACAGAACCGTTTCCTTCTGATGAAACAACCGTAGCCACATTTTAATGTGTCCCCGACCCTAAATATGTGAAAGCTTAACAACTTTGTTGCTAAAGTTAAGAAAGGGGGTGTCCAATCCTGGTCCTGGAGCTCTATCCTGCATGTTTTAGAGGTTTCTCAGCTCCAACACACCGGATGTGAATGAAAGGTGATTAACAGACTTCTGCAGAACACGAGGAGGTAATTCAGTCATTGAATCAAATGTTTCAGAGCAGAGAAACAAGTAAAACATGCAGAATATTAGTCCTCGAGGACCAGGATTGGACGTCATTGATTTAAACAAACCATTTGTTGATTTTCACTAAAATATCTCGTTAATTTTGTGCTCAACTTTCCCCACTAGGAAGACTTCTGTTGCGAACAAAAGCACGACTCGAACCACGATTCACCTTTCTTCTTACAGTGTTCGCTCAACACGAGCTGGATTTCATCATCAATTTAAACCCAAAAACGAAAGCTGTTTTTAAAGCATACTTGCTAAAAGTGCATCAGAGCTGACCAACCGGTGGGTAAGATGCTCAGGGCTTCTCGTTTCTCTTTGCTGCAGGTTCAGTGAAGCGAGGTACTCAACAAAGATCTCACGATAAACTCAGCCCAGGTTTTGAGAGTAAAAATTGTCTTTCGTCAAAAAGAAAAAGACCTCATGAGATTACAAAACGCTCAGTTTAATTTTTCTTCAACACGCAATCCTGCATTTATATGGCCTAATTATGATTGCATTAACATTTTACATATTTCAAACTAGCCGCTCTAATGTTCAGAATATTTAATTTATTAATTCAGTAATTGTCTGTGCAAGCAATAAAATTATCAGCGAGTCAATAACCCTAATGTTAGAGATTCAATTAGTTTTAATGGTTTGGTAATTTAAGTAACCATGGCTTCTATTTAGAATAAACTTGTGCACCACGTTTTTAAATTTATCAATGAGAGTGCAGACATCAGAAACACTGAAAAGACTCTTCTCTCCATTTATAAACACTGATTGAGCTTATAGACGGCCAAGTTCCCTAAAATTACAACTGTAGGAGTTTGAACTCATTGATGTGGAGGGAGGCTGCAGGTCCCTGGTGAGCTTCAGTAAACTTTGCTCCAAAATGAATCCGGGGGGGGGGGGGGGGGGAATTGCTGGATTCTTGCATCAGAAGTGGAGATCAAACGTCTCTCTATGACTGAACTGGAGCAGCTGCTGACTCGAAATCAATTCTGGTGCGCCTCCGTGACGTGGCAGGCCTAATGCGTTGCTGCTAATCAATAAGAAAGTAATGGGGGAAGTTGTGTGCAATGGCTAACAAGCTCGAGGCCAAAACATCTCATGAGTGGAAGCGCCTCTGATAAATAGCCAGTCACATTATATTCTTTGATGCCTTCGAGTTCCAATTAACCCCAGATTAATGACACAATAAAAGTCAAACGCACAGATGAAATGCTGCACAAATCACAGAGTACTTTTTTGGAATACAGTATAGAGATTTGTTTTATTACACAATTGATTGAACGTTGTTTTCTTTGTTGCTTTTATTTTTGCATCTCATACTGGACCGCTGTCTTTCATTTTTCTTGTGTTGTAATTATCTATGCATTACCGAATCAAATCGGTTCTTCTCACCCTGGACATTTCATTGTATTGTTGACTTTGTGTTAACCTGCATATAACATATAAACAACCTAACATCTAGGTACATTTCCACAATTCACAATCCCCATTTGCAGCTACCTGCAAAAGGTTTACTACTTTTTTCCAATATTCAACCCTATGATCTACTCTTATAAAAATATATACCTTGTTTATTCTGCCAGTTTACCTTTTATTTATTTCATGATAAAAGTTACAGGAAGATGCATAGAATAGGACTTTCATTATACGGTCTCTAGTCCCACAATAAACTAATTTGAACTTGATCTTGAAGCTTTAATTTCCACTAAATCTTTTTAAAAAACGAAGTGCAGTAAACTAAACTCTGTTCAGAATTTCACATCTTGATTGAACATACAATAATTTACTCGTGTAGGATTTTACACAGAGTATACATTCAGGAGGCCTGTAAAACAAAAATGTCTTTTCACCTGTGAATGCTCTCTAGATGCCACAGGACCCGAAAAGGAAGCGGTCACAATAATGGATGGATGGACAGCCATCTAGTGGCTCAGTCTATTTATCACAGCTGTGAGATTATTAAACTGAATCTACATGCATGCATTCGACCAGGAGGGGGCGTCGTAGCCAATCCAGAGCAAAGTGAGAGTTGCAGCTTAAAGCCAAATAAGTATTTATCAACAACCTTTAGTTGTTTTACGGATTATAAATGCTGCAAATACAATCTAACATGTTTAATTACATCAAACAACCATGTCAGCGTGGAAAATTAAAAATCAGGGCGTAAATTACTCACATGGTAGCTTTAGACAAACCCACCGAGTGGTTTACCCCCACCCACCCCCACCCGCACCCCAGAAACAGGCCACATCATTAGTGGAGAAATCAATACGTGTCCTAAACTGAAATCAAAGTCTTAATAGATGGGAGCTAAACATAAAACGAATTTGGCCCATGGCACTTCAATTAAAGCTCGGGGAGGCTGACCTTAATGAAGCGTTTTTTTTTTTTTTTTTTAATCCAGGTTGTCCCACTTCCAAAAGCACGAAAAGTTTGCTCGTTAGAACTTTTCAACCAATGTTTTTACTGACTTGTTTTTTTGCACTGAAATGTGTTTATGCCGTTGCTCTTCACATACAGTAAATTAAATAAATATATTTGGAATGACGGTCAGTTTTCTAAAGCGTTGTAAAAAAAAAAAAAAAAGCACATTAACAGACTGTTCCAGAGAGATGAGGTCACTTTTGAATTTGGATAAATTTAAAGATTCAAACCAATAAAACACAAGAGAAGCTGCCAATCTAAACTTTACTTTTAAAACTTACTTGTTATATTAAGATTTTAATAAATAAATGCAGCCAAGTAAATGAGAAAGTTTCAGCTTCTGCTTACCTCTCCTCTTGCTGCTCAACGGGGTCAGTTAAGTTTACGGCGGCCGTGGTGATCTCAACCTTTCGGACGCTACCGAAGAAATCTGTGATGAGAACGCTTCCAGGATCCCTCTGAAACAGATCGGTGCGATGGCCCGGGGTGGACACGCACTGACTCTTGGGACAAACTTTAAACTGAAGAAGCAAAGAAAGCACAAACTGTGCATTAGAAACTAAACGCTTTAACCACAAACAAGAGTAGAGCACATTTTAATGAAATGAAGACATAAATATTTGCGAGTTGTTGCTTTTTGTGTTTAACTTTAGTTTTGTGACCTCACAGCAGCAACATTTATCACATTACCAACACAAAACACCCAGAGGTTCATGTTGGACCACTGCAGATCACCCCGTTCACACGACCACCGGCACGTAACGAATGATCACAACTGGAAAATACACGGCGATAAACGTTTGTGACATTTCGTTCGGTGATTGCACCGGATTGTGTCAAGTAGGGGGAAATAAAGCTGAAGGGTACAAGTTTTTAAATTATCTTGAGCAGATCAGACGTCTGTTCAGAGAAGCGAGTCCGATCGTTGGTTGAACCTCAGATTCAGGAGGAACAATGAGGGTTCCGTCCTGACCGTGGACCACTGGATCAGCTCTTTACCCTCACTAGGATCCTCGAAGGGTCATGGGAGTTTGCCCATCCAGTCTACATGTGTTTTGTGGACTTGGAGAAAGCATTCGACCGTGTTCCTTAAAATACACTGTGGGGGGTGCTCCACAAGTATGGGATTGGGGGCTCGTTGCTACAGTCTGTTCGGTCCATATACAGGCGGTGCGAGAGTTTGGTTCACATTGCCAGTAGTAAGTCGGAGCCCTTCAGGGTGGGAGTTGGACTCCACCAGGGCTGTCTGTTGTCACAGATTCTGTTCATAACTTTCATGGACAGAATTTCACGGTGCAGTCAGGGGGCTGAGGGTTTCCGGATGTGCCTCAGGATTCCATCTCTGCTCTTTGGAGATGATGTGGTCCTGTTGACGTCATCGTGCCGTGAACTTCAGCTCTCACTGGAGCGGTTCGCAGCCGAGTGTGAAGCGACCGAGATGAGAATCGGCATCTCCAAATCTGAGGCCATGGTCCTCAATCGGAAAAGGGTGGACTGCTCTCTTCAGGTCGAGGGTGAGGTTCTGCCTCAAGTGGAGGAGTTCAAGTATTCGGGATTTTGTTCATGAGTGAGGGAAGAATGGAGCGCGAGATCGACAGACGGATTGGTGCAGCAGCTGCAGTATTGTGGACTCTGTACCGGTCCGTTGTTGTGAAGAGAGAGCTGAGCTGTAAGGCAAAGCTCTCCGTTTACCGGTCGATCTATGTTCCTACCCTCACCTATGGTCATGAACTCTGGGTAGTGACCAAAAGATTGAGATGGTGGATACAGGCGGTTGAAATGAGTTTTCTCCGCAGGGCAGCTGGACTCTCCCTTAGAGAGAGGGTGAGAAGTTCATTTTTCTGTCTCTCTGTTGACCTGGGAACACCTTGGAATCCTCCCAGAAGAGCTGGAAGAGGTGGCTGTGGAAAGAGATGTCTGGGCCTCCCTGCTCAAACTGCTGCCCCCGCGACCCGACTTGGGAACAAGCGGAATGACGGACGAATGGATGGATGGAGATCAGAAGTTATGATCTGGACAGGAGAAGCTTTATGAACGTACACAAGGACAGTAATACGACAATAATACGTCCGTCTTTCAACAGGCGTATAAAGACAAGAAAATACTTTTAAAATGGTTATACATGGAGTTTTATCTGAAGTAATCATTAACAGGAAAAGCAGGAATTTATCTGCATTTAGATAAACGGTTCAGGTGGGCAGCAAACGCTAGCCAGCAGCGCCAAATGACTAAAACGGCTTTAATGTCAAAAATAAGATGTTTGTATCTGCAGTGAACCTTTTGAAGTTTGGGGTTTATACCTGTTAAAACTACGCTCATTAGTAGAAAAAAAGTTTTGTAGGCTCAATCATCCAGGTAGATAACAGCAAAATAGGTTAAATCATATCATCTGGACCAGTTCCTTTAAGGGAGAAACATTTTGTCTTCCATCCAGAAGACTTCATCAGTCTGTGGCCTGCCATCCAGATCTGTCCCATAAGTAGCCTTCACTGCTGTTTCAAGCACCTCCTCATTAGTCTTTTCCCCAATTTGTTTCTTTTTGAAAATATATAATTAACCCAACTAAAATATCATCCGTTAAGACAAAAATAACTTAATAAAATGCACAACTGCCCAAAAAAATGAAAGAAAAGAAAGCCTTTTCAGACTGCATTTAAAAAGTGGTTGTTCAAGAAATCAATAGTATTGATCCTTAATTGCACAAAATAGAACCAGAACAAAGAGTGCATCAACAGAAACCAGAGAGATGAAACGTGTAATTAGTGTTAGAGCTCCGAGTGAGGACTGGAGTGAAACTCCTGGTGCTGCAGATGAAGAACGGGCTCTGCAGGAGTGGAAAAGATGAAAAGGGAGGCGGTGATGAAACAAGAGCCAGAGCGGCATGTACCCACCATCTCACAGTCATGTGTCAAAGGCAAAACGGCCACGACACAGTTTTACACATTCTGTTTCAAGTGTGCACAGGTCCAGGGAGGCCTGTGTGACTTTTATCTGACTCCTTCTGCACCTGAACTTTATGCGCTCTGACAGAGAAGGTGAATGAATATGTTTTTTTTATTACAAATCTCAGAATATTTTTAATTGTACCGAGTCATTCCATCACAGTCCACTAAAAACAGAAGCATGCTGCATATAAGCCGTTACTTTAGGGTCCAAAATGCAAAAAAAAAGCTTTTTCATTTTAGTGTGCACTGCAGATGTAATACTGTGAACTCTGTTTTTATTTGAAATGCGAATGTGTTGAACTCTGCTAATTTAAATACAATGAGACTTTAACTGCAACACCTATAAAGCAAATGCATCCTCACCAGATCGTTCATGTTAGCTTTGCTCGCAGGGTGGATGTCTTCCAGGAACTCCAGCAGGTAGAAGGTGTAACGGTCCATCAGATGGACTCCTATAGCCAAATCTGGCTGGTGCTACAAACAAACAGGAAATAAAAAAGATCAGAAATGAGCAAAAATAAAGTTTGACATCTCGTTTGCTTCAGGGAAAAAACTAGCTTGGGCTAAAATAACCACAGCTCTCCCATTTCAGACAACGTAGAGTCAACATCATCAAAACAGTTGTGCTTTATTTCTTATAGATCGATCACAAAGAAAAAATAGTGTAAGAGTTCACAGTTTAAACAGACGTGGCTTCATGTGGAAAATCTTATTACTGCCCTAACTATGACAGAAGATAAGTCGGTGCCACTTTTGTGTCTCCTTGTGAACCTCGCCCTCAGACGAGCGAGGCAACGTGTGTAACGATCAGTCGATCGGTGATGTCATGCAATGTGGAGGAAAAACAAAACCTGCAGAAGCTTTCAGTGTGTATTTGTTTTCAACCTGCAGATGTGTGTGCAGCTGTTAAAGATTAAGATCATTTTGAACAAAAAGTCACATTCTTGAAGTAATGAAGGTTAAGTAAAAGTATTGCATTGACACAGCAAATCTGTGAGCAAACTTTTGCTTTTAATACTTACAAATTAACAGTTGTAGCACATTTACGTCAATAATCTAAGCGCCATTTTGGACAAGAGTCCTGAAAGAAACCTGGATGGAAGCCAATGTTGATTTATTAGTTGAGTTTTACTTATGTGCGTCTTTTAGCTCTAATCATCAAACATCAGGGTTTTTAGGTGTGTTCACAAGAAATATTTACTTTGGCCCACAATGAAAAAAAAAATATATACGGTATATCAATTGATAAATTACAAACTAAACGCATCGTTTTGTGCATTATGATGTATACACTGCAAATAATAGATATGAAAATAAAAAGTCTGACCGTTTTCAAAGACCCTGTATAACTTTTAGTAAATAAAAAGCTGATAATCGTGTTTTTTGTCAAATCAGTGGAACAGACTTTTTTTTTTCTGTCCATTTGAAACTACTAGCAAATATTGTCATCATTTATTACAATAAATAAATAAAATGAATTAATTATGAGGCTTTAACAGCTCCCTGTACCCTTCCGGAGCCCAATACGTCGATCAAAAAGTCATAGCGGGAAGATGACATGGCATTAAAAAATAGGTGTCAGCCTCACTATGATTAAAAGCCAAACATGCAGATTTAAATTTAAACTCAACTAATGAAAGGTGCCACTTATCTTTAATAAAAATAAATAAAAATCAACTGAAATAATCACTAAAGCATCATACATATTATTTATTGTTGACAAACCCACAGGCAAATTGCTTTTATTATTTGGCAACCACAAAAATGACAATAACTACATGAGGTTGGCTGTTAATTGACAAAAATCAAAACACTTAAAGTTAAATACAGTTGTTTGATCTAAATGCATTGTGGAAGGAAATCGTGAAAACTTTCAAACTAACCCTACGTGGCTCATTTTTTACACTTTTCCTGTCATTTTTAAAACTGAAACACAGAGAGCATGAACATAAAAACTGTTTTTGTAAGAAGCGTTCACTGAGGCTTTAAGACGGGGTGCCCAATACGTTGATTGCAAAGGTATTACGGGCAGATGGCCTGGCATTAAAAAATAGACGTCAGCCTCACTATGAAATTTGTTACTTTATTTTTCTACAGGGCAGCCGCTCTGAGGCCTCGTTTACACGACGTGAAACGTTCGGTCGTTCATTCACTCGACAACAGCCTCATTCTCCCTGAAACCGAAGGTTTCTGAATCCAGGTCTCAGAGTGAAGATTTTGGGGGGAATCCGCCATGGAGGTGTAAAATGCTCCAAGTGTGAAGTCTAACGTGCACTACAGACGGCTGCAGTCCAAAGTTTTTCTGCACTAACAGCAGCGATAATAAACGTGAATAAAAGTGTTTTTCATGCTGCTCACCCTTTCTCAGCCTCTATGAGCACAACTGATAAAATCCAGGGTCCAAAGAGACGTTCGTGTTTCACCAGTTTGGACATAACTGTGATCATGTAGATGCTTCATGTGCAATAAAGGTTGCCAGATAAATGTAAAATGTCTTATTTACCCCCTCCTTTTCTGTGTACATGTTCAACAAACACAATGCACACTTCATCTTAGAATATCTTTACTCAGCACATACGACAGTTTAGGTCAAAATACTATAATTTTAAAGCCACGGTACTAAGGTTCATAATTTCTTATCTGGCAACCTGACGGACATGGAAACTAGTGTTTTTCGTGTAAACCCGCAAATTTTTTATTTACATTGAAAAATCACTAATGTTTCCAGAGGTTGTTCTCATGTTCTTGCTAAAATTAGAAACTTCTTATCTAAAAATGATGCAGAGAAACTGGTTCATGCATTTGTCACGTCTAGACTGGACTATTGCAATGTTTTATTATCTGGGTGTCCAAATACTTCTTTAAAACGTCTTCAGTTGATCCAAAATGCTGATGTGAAGATTCAACTTGTCTGCTGGATTCCTTAGATAGAGAACTTTACTAATTGGCTTTTCTATGTATGTGAATGTTCCTGTAAAGTGCCCTGAGACAACTTTGTTGTGATTTGGTGCTATTTAAATAAACTGAATTGAATTGTGTAAATGTGGCCTGATAGTAGGTAGATCACTTTGACTTGGTCATTTTAAAAAGAGCTCGCATGCTGAAAAAGTGTGGACACTCCTGCTTTAAGAAGTTTCAACTATGTCTTTAGTTGCGTGTTCAACAGAAAACCAGTGAAACTGCTGGACCTAAATTAACGTTTGCATAAATGATGAAGGATAAAATAACTCACCGACAGGGAGTCTTCCCCAACCTGACTGCTGGCCAGAGCCATGATGTTTGGAGAGTAAAACCTCTCGTACATGGAGGCGCCCTGACAGGTGTCAATGATGAAGAGCAGCTCATTGTACCTGAACACACACGCACACACAAAGTAATCACACACATCTTCAAATAAAACCAATCAGAAGAAACACAGCTGGCCTTACACTTATCCATTTGTTCCAATAAAGCCGTTATCACACAAACCTTCCAACCATCTTTCATACTGCAGTTACCATGGCAACCCAGTAGAAGCAACAGCTCCATTCAGCGACACTCCTACACACATTTTCACCTCCATCCTCATGCTCTTTCCCTCCTCTATAAAACAACTTGTTTAGACATCCGTTAAAAATTAAATACATCAAGTCAAGTTGGTTTGACAGTAAAAAAAAAAAAAAAAACATTTTAAAAAGGTTTTGTTGTTGTTTTATTAGCATTTCAAGCGTGCAATTATCACATCAGCATCGAAGCTGACGTTGAGCTTTTATCAGGCAACCTGCAGCCTGAATACGGCAGAGGAACATTCTGATGATGAAGAGCAGAAAGATGCACACGTTTACCGATTTATTATTTATAAATCACAATTACAGAGGAGCACATTCAAAATAAATACTTTACAAAGTAATATTTGATGAATTTAGGTTGAAATGTGTGCAACGCCCGTGCCCCTGCTGTTACAGGAGCATATGATGTGGAGCATGAGTGAAATAGGTCAAGAACCTGTTAACAAACTAAATTACACTGTATATTAAAACTTCATTATTAATATTTCATAAGTAGAAGTATCTTAGCTCTTCATAACACGTTAAATCCAGGTTGTGACCTGGTTTATGCTCATACTTGCCAAATTATGATAACCGATGACAATCGCCAGGGACAATAAAGCCTAATTACGCAGCTCGATGATTGCGACTCATATCAGTACTCCCCAGTGTTACAAGACAGTTGGAGCAGAAATAATTAGTGCATTGATTTATTAGTTAATCATACTAACACCATTATATTAGCTGCTTTTTCTTTCCTATCAAATTACAGTAACTGAATAGTAGATTTATTTTATTGCAGGGGGAACAGAGCTGAGGGCATCAGTCTTGGCTATAATATGCTTTCAACAATGACCATATAATAAAATAACTTCACCGAATCCCTACGAGCATTAAATCCAGGTGGGAAACAGTTAACCTGGATTACCCAATTTAAAACGTAACCAACGTATACGAGTGTTGAAAAATGAGTTTTACAGATGAAAAGCATTGAGAGCCGACAGCTTTCAAATGGTTGCAAATGTCCCCCTAGATGTCACTGCATCTTCAGCTTTTCATGGACTAACTGACACCGTAAAGGAGCTGACGGAGGAACCTGGTGTGAATCCTCTTTATCGAGAGTTTAAGAACTGTAATATCAATTATTTCATTCTAACTGCTCTAATTCGCTTAAGATCAATTTCATAACAACTTTATTTAGGATTTACTGAAAAATACAAGTACCATCACGATCCCTCATGGCTCCAAGTGATGACCTCTCAGTAATGCGTTTATAGAAACAATAAATGTAGAAATTACCAACAGGAAAGATAAACTAAACCCGTTGTAAAGGTTTCTTTGAATCAAACATTTAGTGCACGCCTTATGTTCAACTCTAATGCTATATCGTTTTAGATCCATTTGAACATCAACATGCACTACTTCTTCACACAATTAAAACATGAATTGTTTAAACCCTAAGGGGTGTATTGTTACAAGTGTCGATTGTTTTTACGATTCAACAATGAAAGTGATGACAATGGAGATCTGTAGTTGTGAAATGGGCACATTTAACAGAAATGTCCCTTTAAGGTAACTTGTGTTTTACAGAATCACTAAAAACACCAAAATTACCGCATAAATAAATGTGCCAACACTTGCAAACTGCATAGATGGTAATTAGAAGTCAGTGCCAGCAAAACCGTGTATGATGTAGTTCACTGAAGCTTAGCGCAACAGAACATCAGAGAACTTCCTGCAGAAAAGGAGTTTCTGCTGCTACACAGCTAATGAGTCCTCGGGGGGAGAGAGGCCGAGTGAGATCAACTCCAACAGAAGAATAATACGATTCGACGTCACTATGCATGTGTCGTTTCTGTTTAATCACTTCCAGGTTCCTTACCTTCTCTTCTGCCACATCTGCTCAAAAGCATCAGCCAGTTCCACATTACTGATCTCCTCCGAGTCCTGGAACTTCAGAAATCCATTCCCACCGTGACCTGTTATGTAATATAACAGCGCATAATGGCAATAATTAATTTCTCTTTGCAAATCAACATATAAAACAACAGAATAAACTGTAAGGCGGAGAAAAGCTGAACAGATGTGACGACAACGAGATAAAAACTGCTACCTTCAATTAAAAATGTTTTATTTAGAAATATAAACTGATGCTCTTTGTTTAAGGTGGCCCGCATCACAAAACCTGTATATTCAGTGAATGGTTCAGGTTTGCAGAAAAGAAAAAGAACTTCCAGCTCAAAGTAGTTTTAGCTCAAGGCAACTTCAAGTCATTCAGCAATTTCCTGAAACTTGAAAAATAAAATTAGTCTTTTTTTAAAGATCGTTTCCTCATCGACAGTAAGTTCACATAAACAGTTTATGCAAGAAGAAAATGTAGCGAATAATTATCAAATAGTCCTTTGTCTAATACTTCCAGTTGAAATTAGGAAAATTAACTAATTTTGTTTTAGTGAGATGTTAAAAAAGGTCAGATCTTGCATTTATAATAGAATGAACCATCAGCAAACATGAGCAACAGTTCTCAAGGTTTGCCTCAAAAAACTTAAACCAAGACAAAAGAACAGGACAGACATGTCTCTCTTTATTGACGCATCAGAATTATGTCGGAGGTGCAGACGAATGGTTTGTTAACCTGGTGAATGAGTTTCGACTTCAGTTTTGATGTTTTTATTGAAGAGCTTTAACAACCTGACCCAGTTCAACACATGAGGTGTCTGAAAAATGAGCGACAGCTGTCTGTTGTAACACAGACGAGGTAATAAAAGTCTTAAAAATAAAATAGTTTGTTAGGCAGTCACTTTGGTTTATGATTATTTGAGCTCTGAGTCTATTTATTGTTGAATCCCTCTCATGTGATACTCCTTACCCTAAAACTGAAGTCTGATTAAGATGTAAGACAAAGTTTGAAAAGGTTGGACTTTACTTCCATGTGACTTTTCATGAGGATCTTGTGCTAATTTTACCAAATAAAATTAAATTTGTTTTCTTTAAGTACCCGTCAAGTATATAAGGATGTTGCTTCGGTCATCAGAGAGGAGGCGCTTGGAGCGTGGCGTACTGGGAGGAAGCCGTCCAGTCAAGACTCTCAGGAAGTTCTCCACGGTCACCTTAAACAAACAAAAAGCAGATTTTACAGCTCAGTCTGAAAGTTATGCACACCACGATGTGCTTATTCATAAAACTGCTAGCAAACTGTGAAAAAAAACAGAGCATCATCAGTGAAATGTAGTTCAAGTTGTGAAGGCCAAATCATTTTAAAACTAAACATTTTTACACCCGTCAGAAGGAAATGTCATCCTACTGCACTGAAGTGAAGTCGACACAGAAAAGTCACTGAATTAACAAGTCCTCAGAGAGCATCTTGTCAAAATGCAAAACTTAAGTTTAATTCAATTCAGTTTATTTATATAGTACCAAATCACAACAAAGGTGTCTCAGGGCACTTTACAGAAACATCCACATACATAAAAAAGCCAATTAGTAAAGTTCTCTATCTGAGGAATCAGCAGACAAGTTGAATCTTGGCTTCGCTGCAAGTTAACGCCAACAACACACGTTCTTCTGTCAAAATATTCTAAACACCAAACCTGTTTAAACGGAATTAAAACCTACAATTAGGAAACTGATAAGGGCAGAATCCCAACAAACGGAAGAGTAATGCTGTTTTTAGTTTAGACTACCGGTAGATTTTAGTCAAGTGAGAAAAAAAAAAAAAAAGTCATTCATGTTTTTCTTGTGTTCTCATCATCATTAACCCTTCTTACACATCCTGGCATCATAATTGCTACAGTTACCCACAATTGCTTAAATTTAAATTGGCAGCACAACGACTCAGTGGTTAGCACTGTTGCCTCGCAGCAAGAAGGTCCTAGGCTCAGTCCCCAGTTGGACCTGGGTCGAGTTTGCATGTTCTTCTCATGCTTGCGTAGGTTTTCTCCGGGTACTCCGGTTTCCTCCCACAGACCAAAAACATGCATGTTAGTCTGCCTTCAGGCTCAGGCCTCCCTTGCAAAAGAGATCTGTGTTCTCAAAGTGATTTGCCTGGTTAAATAAAGGTTAATAAATTAATTAATAAATAATAAGCCAATCTAAAAAAGCTCTGCCTTCATCTTAGAATTTTCTTGTGGACAGACAAGACACCCAAACCATCAACAAAACTGCAAGTTTATATTATCCACCAACAAAATCTTCCATGGATTACAGGAAGTACAATTAGACCATGGAAGGCTGGTCATACAACTGAAAGAAAGTACGAATAAAACTACTAAAAGTCATAAAAACAGGGTTTTAAATAATGTCCAATGGCTCTTGTGACAAGACAACCAAGCAAAATACTTTTATAAAACAGTTACATTAGATTTTACAAGTTTCGTGTGGTTAATTCTTTAATTTTATAGGCTACAAAGGAGTGTGAACTAACCTCGTACCCTCTGTAGTCCACTTCAACATCATCTCCATAAACATTAAGCTCCATGTTCTTGTGGCTGAACACTGTGGCCGGTTTTGGATTTCTGTGGTTACAAGCCATGTCATCTGCCAGCATCAAAACTATATGGCTTAAAAAGAAAAAAGGCAAAAATAAGGGAAAAACAGATTATCCACACGTAAAATATGTAAATAGATGAAATACCGTATTTTTCGGACTATAAGGCGCACTTTAAAGCCTTTAATTTTCTCAAAAATAGACAGTGAGCCTTATAATCCGGTGTGCCTTATGTATTAATTCTGAATGTGCTTACTGACCTCAAACCGATTTTATGTGGTTATTGTGAATGAGTTGAATAAAGTTTGACTTATCCGTTTTGTTTCTCTTAATGCGCCTTACAATCCGGTGCACCTTATGTATGAAAAGAGACCCGTTCATTGATATTGCACCTTTTAATCCGGTGTGCCTTATAGTCAGAAAAATTCAGTACTTACGTCGTGTAGGCAAACATGATGAGTGTTAAATGGTCGTTTAAATTAATGATAAGACAAACAATTTACTAAAAATCATTAAAAAAACAAATAGGTCAGTTTCTCTTTGCTTCACTCACTAATCATGACGTAGACTGCAGAAGCTCCAGCAAATAAAAGAATATGTCTACTATAATTTACCACAAACCCAGTCAGCATCTTTAAATATGCTGTAATACTTGGTTTCTTAAAAAAACATACAAAAGCAAACTTATTCCCTTATTCTTATTCATTCATTCAACCTTTATTTAAACAGGTTAGTCTCATTGAGCTACGAGGACGCATTTGCAAGCGACCCGTTTCAGACAACACAGATGAGGCACAGACAATCATAAAAAGCATATAAAATGAAAAGTAAATAAAAGAAAATTATGATTCTTATTCTGGCATTGTAAGAAGTTGGATATTTTTCAGATAGTTATTAAAACAATCCATGTTGGATAAGGGTGGCTGACTTACCTTTGCATTTATAGACAATATGATTTAATATTTAAAGATTAACACTGATGCTTCATTTACATTAATGGTAATATATCACTAATTAATACCAAATAATGACTCTGGGAGCTTGTTTACCTGTCAGGGATGCCCAGCCTCTTAACACTTCTGTACACAGACAAAGTATTGGCCACATGTCGGTAGTTGAACCAGAATCTGGAGGTACACACCTATTTTAAACGAGAAACAGCAGATAATTAGAACCGGAACCGGAAGTGTTTCCTCGCTAACCATCAAATATAATTTATAAAATACTAACCAGTACAGCCCAGTTATTCGTATGGCCGCTGCTGAAGAATTGCCCCACACTATTCTGAAAATTCACACAGAGAAAATATACAAATATGAGCGTTTCCAGCTAATTTTGAAGTTTAGAAGTCAGGATTTAGCACCAAAACAGGCTAAATGACAGCACGTTAAGCTAACAGGAAATCGATGTTTTAGGTCATTTCATTTAAAAAAAATAAAAAAATACTCTCGAAAAGTCAAAACTGACACAAAATCAAGCAACTCACCTCAACGTTAACGCTGTCAGCGACTAAAAATATTGCGAAAAAGCTAAATAAGTACAATAATTTCATGTTGCAACGCTGTGAGCTCCGAGTGGAACAAGGAAGTAAAAATTCACCGAACAAACACTTCCGGTAGGAGGAATTTCAACGTAAAAGCTTTTGAGGGCTGGGAAATAAGAGCCCACGTGAATATAAATGTAATGTGTTTTTTTTATTTGCTTCATAGTATATTGCATCTGAGCAATATACAATTAGATAATTTATATTAGTGTCCGAAATTTAAATGAAATCTTTTGAGCATTTTCAGTTTATCTTGTTCAACAGTGCAGTAAAAGCTGCAACTGACTTGTAGTGGAAAAAGCATAAACATTACTGCATAAAGTTTAAACTGATCAGTAAAAGTGAAAACTAATGTACTATAAAATAATTTAGTAAAAATTAACAATTAAATGAATGAAAGGTTGAAAAAATTGCATTGTTATGTCTGTATGTCTTTATGTGCTTTCATTTAAATCAGATGCTTTTACTCTGAGCTAATAATTTATGTATTATAAAAGGTATTGTGCATACTTATACATGACTTATCAGTGGATGAACACATACAGAATTCACTCAGTGATGGAAAAAAATAATATTAAAGTCCAAAGTAAAGATAAATAAAATGTCAGATATAGTGCAACTTAACTTTGTAGACGCACTGATCAAAGACGATTTTTAAGGATTTGTAGAACAGTTTTGATTGTGTCTTGTTATGTCAGCGACAACAGATGTTTTGCTGTTATCTAGCTGTTATTCATGTCATTGATAATATAAAAACAAACTGCAAAAAATAAGGAGGGGGGGTCTGTTTTGTGGTAGATTTTCATCTACTATTAATTAATATCTTACTGGATTGCAACAATCAGATAAATATTAATGCTTTTCTGAATTGTTCTGTTTTTATCTTGTGACAATTAATTCTTCCTTACGAAGTGCTTGTATAATTCACAGCTGACTGCAGGTTTATTAGATAATTATCATAGAGTCAATCATAGCAGACACCCTGATGAGAAATTTCAAGTGTAAATTTGGCAGCAAGGGATGCAGACAGCTTTTTGTTCAGATTTTCTCTGTTAAGTTGGTGAGAACGTCTGTTATTAAAAAAGGCAGGACGCAAAGATAAAAAAATATATTAATGTTGAAATCTCTCAAAGTGGCTCTAAAGGAGAAGCATTAAGAAATTCTTAATGTAATTCCAAGATTGACAGCAAAGGGCTGGTTTGAAAAGCATCATCAACATTTAGCTTTGACTCCTGTGGGAGTCTTTAGTTCATGACAGGCCATTTTAATCTCTGTTGCTCTTTGACCTGCTGCAACCCTCTCTCTGCCTCTGCAGACCTCATCACAGGACCAGGAAGTCTGTGAAGGGCATCGCAAGAAAAAAAAATTAAGAAAAGAAAAGATCTACACCTAACTGGATAAATATAATCAATTTATAACTGTTCGTGGTGAGCAACGCTATTTAAACATGCGATGCAACGACCATCATTCTCTATATCTGAATGAATCTCAGTCATCGTGGACTTTAAATGATTAATAAGAAACTCAGCCCTGTGATGAACTTGTGACCTGTCCTTTGTACCCCGCCTCTCGCTCAGTGACCCCTGTGACCAGGAAAAGGGAGATGTGGTAAAGATAATGGATGAATGGTTGGATGGATGGATGGATGGATGAGCAATTCAGCTGCCCATTTGATTTAAGAATCAAAGCTTTTTGCGCCAGCCTCCTGATGAGCCTGAAACAAAAGCCAACGTGACAGTAACGAGGAGTTATAACTAAAGTTTTAGCATTCCTTGAAGGACTGCATGTCACCCGCCGCCTTCCTTGTCAGAGTTTTAGTCTAAGTTATGAAGAGAAATGAGAGTTGTTGTCATAATCTGTGGGGTTTGGCTTGTTTGGTCATGTTGTTCCTCGTGTTTTCTTGTTCGTTGCGATTCTTTGCCTTTAGTTTCCCAGCGTCTCCTTATGTCGTCAGCCACTTCCCCTCAGCCATCCCTACCATGCTAATCATTCACACCTGCTCCCCATATTCATTAGCCCCAGCTGTCTCCACATGTGTTCACTCCTGGCGGCCGTCCACGGTGAGCATGCGTGTTTTACACCTAACCTGGGCAGGTGGCCCTCTTCCTGCATCTGGAGGTGTAGATGTCTGTGATGGTGGGGAGACCGACTCCAACATCTTCTGTGCAGCCTTCACCACTCTCTGCAAAGCTTTTCTTTCTGCAGCTGTGCAGCCTCCATGCCACATGTTGGTTCCAGAGATATTTTGCAGTCAGAGTCTACAAAAGTTAATGCTAATGCTTTACATCTGTGAATGCTCCAGTATGAAGTGTTTTGTTTTAAATATAATCAAGGTCAATTAAGTTCAGGTGATCTGAGCTTGAATGATGTACAAAGTAGTTTAGAGCTTGGTTTTCAGAAAAAAAAGGTCATAAAAACAATAAAACAGACTAATTTTCTGTCAGTTTATTGTTTGCATTTTAAGAGATACAAGAGGAGTAAAGTAAAAACACTCCATTACACATGGACTCTGTAAACAAATTCAGGGCCAACAGTGACCGCCACGTGGAGGCGGGGCGTGCGCTTTTTGGCACACGCGCAGCCACTTTCAACACACACGCGCGCGCATTGTTGCGTGCTTCTGCGGGAGGGAAAACTGCCGAGCCACGCATCTTCACTGAGGAGGAGGAAGAGGAGGAGGAGGAGGAGGAGGGTGGAATCGCCTGCAGGAATCCAACAGTGAAGTCCGCGCGCGCAGGAGAGGAAACATGCGCGGATAGAAGATCCGTCAGATGAAACACAGCTTTCCTCGCGGCACTGAGACATCTGAGGACACATAGAGACAAGAAGGCTTTGGACAAGTTGTGTTTGGGAGGAAACGCGCCGGAGATGAACACGAGCGACGCCAAGGAGTATCTGGCGCGGCGGGAGATCCCTCAGCTGTTCGAGGTGAGACATGACGGTCACATGTTGGCCTTGACGCAACAACTGCTGGATGCGTGTTGGATGCTGCACAGGGTCGGAGGAAAGATGACAAACAGGAGGCAGGTGTCTCATCATCACAGTACTTCAATAACAAGAAGAGGGTTTTAATTGCTGCTTTATTTTATGATCACACGCACCAGTTTCCAAATCAAATCGTTTCTCAAAATAAACTGAGTGACAACTAGTAAATAGATTTTGAGCCAAGACGTGCTGTGGTTCATTTGAGTTGTTTTTAATCCCCAACAACAACCATCTCAGGACATTATAAGATGACTCCAGTTACATTCAGATCACTTCTTTTCACTCATGCAACACTTGTTAAAAGTTGTCTGACATGGATGTAATAAGATATAAATGGAATAATGAATGGGAGAAAGTTTTTAGTTAAAAACGTTTCACAGTGGTTGTTATTATGGTCGTTTATTGTCCACGTTTCGTCATGTTTGTTCGGTTGTTGTTTTGTTTACATGGTCTCCTGATGTTTTACTCATTTGTTTGTTTGTGTTTATGCTGCCTGTTGTCATAAACAAGATTTGATTTTAGCTGACTAACCTATAACTACTTCTGTATACTTTGTGCCATTTTATTTTTACTATTCATAAATCAACATTCAGCTCATTTGGCAGATGGCTGCTATGAATTAAGTTTTTTAAACTTGTGAACTTTTTATCACATTTAACTTTACTTCAAACATTGTTCCATAAAATCCCACTGAGATCTTTAATTCCTTCCGCAACATAGGCTATTTTTAGCATGTAGCCTTTTGCTACTTTCAGCTTGTATTTTGCTACACTTAGCTACCATTCTACCTTCTAGCTGTTGCACTTGTTTAGTTTATTAGCTAGTCTTTTGCTACTGTTATCCTTTAGCTAGCTTTCTGCAATATAGCTTTTAGATGACAGTTTATTGTATTTGGTTTTTGCTTTTTTTTATTGTTGCTTTTAGCCAGTTTCTTGTAGCACAAGATTAACTTGGCGTTTACTGTTTTGCTACTTTTAGTTAGTGATTTGTTAAATATATCTTTTAACTAGCATTTTGTACTTTTAGCTTTACATAGTGTTTTGCATCTTTTGCTACTTTTATCTTCTAGCTAGTGTTTTGCCCTGTTACTTTTACTTTTTAGTGAGCATTTTTCTTTTTTTACCTTTTAGCTAACATTTTGCTACTTAGCTAGTGCTTTGTTACCACTCTGCTACTTTTAGCTTTTTAGCTAGATATTTACTTTTAGCTTTTAGTGAGTATTTTCCTTTTTTACCTTTTTAGCTAATGTTTTATTTCTTATAGCTTGAAAAACTCAATTTCAGCCTAATCATCCATCCATCCATCCATCCATCCATCCATCCATCCATCCATCCATCCATCCATCCATCCATCCATCCATCCATCCATCCATCCATCCATCCATGCATCCATCCATCATCTTTTCTCGCTTCTTCCTTTCCAAGTCACAAGTGTCACTGGTGCCCATATCCAGCAGTCACTGTGAGAGCGGCGGGGAACACCCTGGACAGGTCTCCAGTCCTTCACAGGACAAAAAGAGAGAAATGAGACCAAAAAAACCAAAATCATTCAGTCTCTCACTCACACCTAGGGACAATTTCTAGATACAATCGGCCCAACATGCATGTTTTAGCTGCAGCAAGCTTCAGCCGGCGTTCAGCTCTCATCATTCTCACTACAGTTTTGCAGCAAACAGTTTTTGTTCTAGTTTAAACTCTACAGATCCGTTTCCTGCCAACAGTTGCTGCTCATTAATAAGAGTGTTTCCATAAATGCGCCCGGTTGTTTTCAGGTGCTTTGTACAGTGTGTTCGGGTTGCTGGGCGTTGGGTGAAGGAAGGAAGTCCCAGAAGAACGGACTGTTTTGAAACTTTTAGGAAGGGTCGGGCAAAGTTCACCCTGGAGTTGAAGTTTATCAGGCTGCAGGTTTTCCTTTGCGACTCTAACAGCATGAGGGGTCATCAGTTCTAATTTGTTTGCACAGAGTCCAATTTCATGCGTCTCTGACAACATTAGACGATTGGTTCCCGTGTTGGGCCCAAAGCAACAAGCTTCCACATCTTCACCTCATTAGTTTGAGCAGCTGCTCCACAGAGGAGCTGAACAGAGATGCAGAACCTCCTCCCTCACTCCTCCCGTGTCCCTTCAGAGCCTGCTGACCGGTCTGATGTACTACCGACCCGATGATCCCATCGAGTACCTGGAAGGCTGTCTGAAGAAAGTCAGGGAGCTCGGAGGGACGGACAAAGTGCGGTGGGATACGTTTGTGGGCCAGGAGAAGAAGTCTCTGCCCCCCCTCAATGGAGGCCAGTCACGCAGGTCCCTCTTCAGAAACGGTGAGGATGCAGCCGAACACATCAGAGCTCAAATAAAGAGTTAGGTCAAAGATTTGCAGATAAACAAATATAAATTTGCCGTATATACTGCACATATACAATATTGCTTAAAAATGTAGAAACCCATCACATCCTTCGTCCTGCAAACCAAAGCAGCATCGTCTTAGAACAGGGAGGATGGTGTTGACGTCTGCAGCGAGCCTTAAGGAGCCTTTCTGAAGATGAACTGTTGAAGCTTTGTTGTTTCTCTTTGAAGTACCGGAAGGAAAAATACTTGTAGGGTATAATGAGACAAGATGCATTTTGCAGCTCTAATGCGACGCGTAGCCGAGTGCGTCACCGCTCTCGCTCCTGGAACGTGTTTAAAGTGAGACCTGAGCTTCCACAACAATTTGAGGCTTTTATTTACACGAAACCTGCTTCCTGTTGAAAACGAACGGAGGACGTCGCCCACCGCCTTTCATGCCACAGTTTTAAACTAAGATCATTTTACTGAGAAATGACAACGTTGTAGCCGTTTTCCAACCTTAAACATGACATTCTGATGTTATCATACAACTAGACCTGTCGTGATGCGGTTTTATCGTTTCTTCGTGTCTCTCTTTCTACTGATGACAAAAGGCTCAACGCCGGTGCTCTTCACTGACCCCTCCCTTTCTGACCCCTCCCTTTCTGACCCCTCCCTTTCTGACCCCTCCCTTTCTCTTTAAAATTCATTTTAACCGCCCAAGAGCGCGTTTTTGGATTGTTAAAAGGTAAAGCTGAGAAGCTAAGCTATGAGCTAACAGGCCGACCTCTGGAAAAAATCTCCGTCTTGTCAAAGATCCAAAATTCACAGTTGAAACCCGTGCCTTTGTGTAAAAAGTTGTTTTTCTCTGCAAAAAGAAAATGAGAACTTGTTTACTGATTTTTTTATTTTTATTAAAAGCTTTGTGTGAAAAATGCTAAAGAGCTCAAACCACACCGAGCGTCGGCCATTTAAAAAAAAAAAAAAAAAAGGAGAGACAGCCCATGTCACGTCAAGGGACCTCCCTCCCAGTTTTCTTAACGAGACACGCTGCTCGCTCCCTCACTATTCATCCTTCGGTTCAAACAATCTTATACTGCCAGTGGTCAAAAAGTTACTACACACAAAAATTAACCAACGTTTCTTCTTAAGTTTGACAGTAATTACTAATTATTGTCATATTTCAAACAATATTATCGTTTATCCCAATAATTTCTGAGACAATTAATCGCCCAGCAACATTTGTTATCGTGACAGGCCTACATATAATATCACAAGATGCCACAATCAGAATATGTTGCAAATGGCTCTCAGCTACTACCACATCAAATTTTAGCTCAATTTTTAAAAATTTGTCTGAGCTACAACTATTCTTTTTATTGGCTGAATTTGATGAGCTGTGACAACCATCTTTAATTGGGTTGGCTCCAAATGTTTATCGCTTTTAGATTTGCATCTAATAATTACTTTCTGAAAGTTTCAATAAAATCCGTCTCGTGTTTTGAGAGATATTTTGCTAACAGACAAACAGGTTTGACTCCAAATAATCAATGGCAAGATTCAAAACAAAGCTGTTCTGCAATCTATAAGCACTTAAAGTATCTGTATAATCCCCAGAGTTAGAACGATTTTTGCCATTTTTTAAATTCACCAACTCACACAGACACATCAAAAACAGTATCCTCCACCTCTTCACTTCAGAGGAGAGTGATAATAAATCATTTAAAAAGCAGCACAGATAACAGCGGTTAAGACAAATGGGCTTCGTTCACCAAGCAGTTCCAGGAGACGACGGTGAATATGAATTTATTGTCATCCATCAGTTATTGATTCCAGCTGTGGTTCCCTGCAGAACCAACACATGCAATAAATCCCACGGATGCAAAACACTGTTGGAATTTGCAAAGCAAAGTCCACTCCGGCCTCACCAGCAGCACTATAGTGACGTTTGTTTTCTCACATTGAGCTTGTGCGTGAATGAAAGGCTTCAACTTTTTGTTTGGGATGCATTTAAATAATGACGGCAGTAACTTCCCGTACGAGCGCGTGAGCGAGTACAAATTTACCTACGCTCACACCATAAAGCTGCACAGAAGGTCGTACGGATAAAAAAGAAGCAGTCATGAATAGATGTAGGTTATTTCCACAGGAAGTCTGTTCCCAGAAATGTGTATTTTTCTGCCTTTGCATGTTCTAGCATGATAAAAATGTCTGAATCCTCATTTTTGAGATACTGGAAAATGTATGTTGATGAGAATTATTAATAAATGTAGCTTCTGGCTGATGCACAACCCAATGAAATGGCACTCTGCTCACTATACTTCCCTACATGTTTGATGTATGTGTATAAAAACAGTTACAGCACATACTTTCAGTATGCTTTGATGAACATTTTGCACAAAATTGCATTTCTTTTCTTCATTACTGTCATCATTGCAACTTTAGGATCAGAGCCGTCTTTCTGAAGAAATTGCTTCGGCTTTAAAAGTGAGTCGCAGCAGCTCTCGTTTCCTCTGGAGTGGCTTGCAGCAATGATTTCTATCTCTTGTAACTGTGTTAATGTTGTGAAAGCTTTATAATCAATGCTTTAATCACTCTAGACAGAAAGATAATTAGCAACCTAAATGCAGCAGCTCTGTTTGAATTCATCGCTCTTGTGCTTTAACCTCCAGTTTACTCAACTTTTGCTTTTGATCCCCCCAATGATTTCTGCAATTACAAGACACCTGCGTCTGACAAAAACCAAAAAGTAGTCCCTCGTTCATCAACGACTTCCGCTCGTTTCTAACCCTGTTTGTGTTTCTGTTTGTGCGTCAGTGCTGCCCGACAGCCCCAACTTTCCCTACAGACGCTATGACCGCCTCCCCCCCATCAACCAGTTCTCCATCGAGAGCGACTCGGACCTATCGGAGACGGCCGAGCTCATAGAGGAGTACGAGGTGTTTGATCCGTCCAGACCACGACCCAAAGTCATCCTCGTCATCGGTAAAAGACCCGTTCACACACGCAAACACTGAAACCACACGTACGCATGACAGTAACAAGGAACCGATTCATTTATGTTAAAGGGGAAAAAACCAAATGTTTGTTTTGCTGATGATCTAAAAATTTGCTTCCTGGATGGGAAGACGCCTCGTGACAAAGAGCATATGTGTGTGCTTCTGTTTTTATCAGCAGGCTGGTATGGGGTGCCATTTGTAAAGTTACACAGTCAAAAATTAACAGCAATATTTTTGGTTTATTTAACCTTTCATAAGAAAAAAAATAGGGTTTTATTTTACAAAGTCATATTTTCACCATGCTAGTCATACATTTATAAATGTCATTGTTCCAAACTAAATATTTAATTTACAAGCTAAATATTTAGTTTACAAAGTAAATGTTTATGTCCAAGCTAAATGTTTAATTTACAAACTAAATATTTAACTTGCAAGCTAAATATTTATATTAGTGAACTAAATATTTAGGTGTAAATTAAATAATTTATTCCATGCTAAATGCTTATTTTCAAAACTAAACATTTAATTTCCAAACAAAATATATATTGTCCAAGCTAAATATTTAAATTTCCAAACTAAACATTTCATTTCTAAGCTAAACATTTAATTCATAAACTAAATATTTAATTTGCTAACTAAATATTTAGCTCGAACCTAAATATTTATTTTCCAAGCTAAACATTTAATTTCCAAAATAAATATTTAATTTGCTAACTAAATA
Source organism: Nematolebias whitei (assembly GCF_014905685.2). Taxonomy (NCBI): domain Eukaryota; kingdom Metazoa; phylum Chordata; class Actinopteri; order Cyprinodontiformes; family Rivulidae; genus Nematolebias; species Nematolebias whitei. The sequence goes on along the minus strand of NC_056506.1, from coordinate 43,951,586 downwards.
TTTAGCTCAGACCTAAATATTTATTTTCCAAGCTAAACATTTAATTTCCAAAATAAATATTTAATTTGCTAACTAAATATTTAGCTCGGACCTAAATATTTAACTTGCTAGCTAAGTTTTTAGCTTGCTAGCTAACTTATACACCACTTGCCAAACCACCAATAAACACCAGAGGTAGAAGAAAATTTTTAGATATTTTAGTATTTTAGATAAAATACGGTACATAAGAGAAAACTGAAGCGATTCAGTCTGGCCAGCTGCAACTCTTCTTCTTCTTCTTTTTTTTTTTTTTTTGCGGTTTGGCAAGAGGTGTACATATAGAGGTTCAGCTTTTATTTTGATATTCCACTTCCGCTTTTCAGCATGGAATTTGCATATTAGCTAAATATTGCAAGTTAAATATTTAGCTAACAAGCTAAAAATTTAGCTAGCAAGTTAAATATTTAGATCCAAGCTAAATATTTAGTTATCAAAGTAAATATTTATTTGGGAGTTAAATGTTCAGTTTGGAAAATAAATATTTAGCTTGCTAACTAAATATTTAACTAACTTTATTAATATATAATTTTTTTTACATATACACACACATATATATATATATATATAAATATATATATATATATACATATATATATATATATATATATATATATATTTATATATATTCATCTAACTAAATATTTAACTTGCAAGTTAAGTATTTAGTTTGTAAACTAACTATTTAGTTTGTAAATTAAGTATTTAGTTTGGAACTATGACATTTATAAAGTTAGGAATAACATGGTGAAAATATGGCTTTGAAAAAAAATTTTTTTTCTTATGAAAAGCTTAATAAACTAAAATACTGCTGTTAATTTTTGACTGTGTAACTTTACAAATGGCACCCCATAGGCTGGATCTAGTGGCTTGTTCTACACGGTATCAGACATGTGCACGGACCTCACAACTGATTTAATAAATCAAGTTACACAGTTAAAGAATGACTTTAAAATAGAGCATGAAGGTCAACAAACAAGCGAGAAAGTGATTTTATCCCCTTTTGGATCCTTTAGAGGTTTTTTTTTTTCATCGTTTTGCTTTCAGTGGGATTTTCAGACTTGCTGTGGAGTGGCTGATAGATGTTTGTCCTCGCAGCACAAAGCCAGTGCCTGTTGCTTCTTTTGTGAGCACATTGTGCCCTGGTTTTGAAGAGGGAAAGCAGGATGGCACCGGCTGTCATCTCTGTGGACGATCACAGGGAGTGTTTCGTCTGTCAGGTTTGCAGACACAGACCATCGAAGACGTTACGTGCTCTTGGGAAGATGTTGAGAGGTCAAGGGTTACAAAATTCATCATATTTTATCGGCACCTGTGGCTGAGTGAGCAGTCGTCCTCCAATGCAAGAGTTGGGGGTTTGAATCCAACAGCTGTCACATGCCAAGCTGTCCCTGGGCAAGACACTGAACCCCTCATTACCTCTGATGTGTGTCCCATCAGTGTATGAATGTGATAAAGCTCTGATTAGTCTCATTAGAATGATTTGTTCAATTATCTGTGTAGAGATCTATGAATGGTAAATGAGGCACAGATTGTAGTGTAAAGAGCTTTGAGTATCTTGATAAGGTAGAAAGGTGCTTATATCCATTTACCATTTACTTTTATCCCTCTGATTTTCTTAACAGCAGTATTTCCATTACAGTATAAATATTTCAAATAAAATATTTGCTATTTGACAAATGGGTTCTGGTATAATCTGCCAGACTTTACAATAAATAATTTTCCATTTTGCCTTCATGTTGTACAGGCAGGTACAGGCAGATATTAGATGTGACAGGTGTGGACACCACAGCCTTTCCTCCTTTCTCTTCTGCCAACAATAGTTTCATTTTCAGGTCCTGCAATGCCTGATAGACTCTTGGAAGAATCCTGAGTCTGCTTCATTCAATTCACGGTTATATATGTGAGCTCAAAATGATTTTTTTTTTTTTTTTTTTTGTGGCGCCTTGGTTATTTGTTGTCCTGAAATCACCAACCTTGCAGAAACTACGGAAAAAAGGATGTTTGAGTGTGGGTTTTTTTCAGTCATAGCTGTTGTGATACAAGCTGCAGGCATATGTAAGACAGTAAAGCTGGTTATCAAGGCTGTAAAATCAGTAATTAACAAATAAACAGCTTGTTTTTGATGGCAGGTGTGAATAACCAACTTAATGTGATGCATCTAAAAAAGTTAAGTCTGGTCCTCTGGACATTCAAAAAACAAAACAAAACAAAAAAAGTAGAAATGTTTCGTCTTCATCCGAAAGACTTCCTCAGTCTGAGGTGCTGTATTCAGCTCAGTCTTATAAATAGCACCTTCTCAGAGTGGATCAACCAGTTTGCTGCTGACAACCAAAACCAGCTGCTCACATGATCAAGGAGGACCAGACTTAACTTTTTTAGATTTTTCTACCTGGATTATTGAGCATGCTTCAGGATATTAATGTGATGCAGTTTGCAGAAAACCTATTTGAGGACAAACGGCACCACGTAACGCGCAAAAGACCAAACTCCGCTCCACTCAAATTTTATTTATAAAGCACATTAATGTAGGCTGACCTAAATGTATTAAAAACACAAACCAATAATATTAATGTGGAAAGTAACAAAACTGACAGTAAGAATAAGTAAAATACAGTAAGAAAAGCACAGTGCAGGAGTTTATGTTCCATGTCCAGCCATCACTGTGCGAGAGGCGGGGGACACCTTGGACAGGTCTCCAGTCCATCACAGGGACACATAGAGACAAATGAGACAACCATTCACTCTCTCACTCACACCTAGGGACAATTCAGTTACCAATCAACCTAACTTGCATGTTTTTAGTCTGTGGGAGGAAACTGGAGTACCCAGAGAAAACCCACGCATGCGCAGAGATAGGCCTGTCGTGATAAACAATAAATCAATTAATTGCATGATAAATTAACATTATCAACCTCGTTATCATTTATCGGCTTTATTGTTTCTTTGTATCTCTCTCTTTCTACTGAAGACACTGGATGACAAAAAGTTCAACTCCGGCGCTCTTCACTGAACACCGCCCCTGTTAGCTAAGCTACGAGCTAAGCTAACAGGCTGACCTCGAGAAAAAAAACAACTTTGTCTTATCGAAGCTACAAAATTCACTTTGAAACCTGTGCCTTCGTCTAAAAAGTTGTTTTTCTCTACAAAAAGAAGCTGAGAACTTGTTTACTGATTTTTTTATTAACAGCTTTGTGTGACAAATGCTATGTTAAAGAGCTCAAACCACACCGAGCATCCGCCATTTTGAAAACCAAAGAGAGACAGCCCATGTCACGTCAAGGGGCCTCCCTCCCATTTTTCTTAAAGAGACACGCTGCTTGCTCCCTCACTATCCATCATTCAGATCAAACTGTCTTATACTTCAATCCGGTGGTCAAAAAACATATTACTTGCAAAACAAATAAACATTTCTTTTTAAATTTTGACAATAATTACTAATTATCGTCAATTTTCCCACAATATTATCGTTTATCGCAATAATTTCTGAGACAATTAATCGCCCAGCAAAAATTATTATCGTGACAGGCCTACACGGAGAGAACATGCAAACTCCACCCAGAAAGACCCCCAGACCAGGATTTGAACCAAGGTAACCTGCTCGCTGAGAGGCAGCAGCTCTACACACTGTGCCACCGTGCTGCCCTCACTCACTCAAACCTGACTCTCAAAATCTATTTCTAATCTAGTGCAACATTTATTATTGATCTGATATATTATTATTACTGTTATTGATATTATTGATAATTTATTATTGATCTATTATTGAGTGGTGCAAACGACAATAAAGAAACTCTGGCTCTGATCTCTGATTTTGCAGGTTTTCTTCACTGTTTCACACTCTTTAAATATCGTTACTAAAAACAGAAATAAAAAATGGACGCTCACACCGTTCAGTTTGGTCCAATAAAAACAAAAAAGCACAGGTCTTTTTTTTTACTTTAAGAAAGCATTAAGTTCATGTTTGTCATGATCTGTTGCTAGTTTGAACCCAAATGCAGGCAGGACTCAGGAATAAATTCATATTTATTTAAACTACACAAAACAACAGCTGACGTGGCAGCAAAACTTACATCTTATCGATGAGGTGACACAGAGGGAGACAGGGCATGACGCCAAAGTTGACAATCCACGGACGGAGAGGACAAGACGCAGAATAAATAGGAACACCTGTGATTGACAATGAGGGACACCTGGGGTGATTAGAGCAGGTGTGCAGCCGGAGAAGCACAGAGGTGACGCGTAACACACACCAACCCTCACAAGGTTATCTCATGTTTTTTTTTACACCTTTCATGTAATAAGTCATATTTGATTTATCAGTGTATTTGTTTTACTTAGCTAGAAGTTTCACTCAAACCATCAGCTTCATCTGGGTCTGAGGTTTACATATTTTATGAATTTATGATCATTTCGTGCTCAGAATTCTGTGTCTCAGAGATACGAGAGTGTTGAAGCATCTTGTCCCTCCTCTGCGCATCATCTAATGAAATGCAGCGAAAAGAGTCGGTTTCTTGTCAACAAATGTAGGAGGTTCACACATACCTGTTTTTTATTCCATCCTCCCCCACAAACACACACACACACACACACACACACACACACACAAGTGCAACAAAATTAATACACAAACACACAAACCCAGTCTCACACAGCCTCGTTTTCTCTCACTTACACGCACACTTGCCTACACTTGCTCGTGCACATCATTTTTTACACTCACGCTCAGAAAGTAAATAAATAAAACAACAAACACCCCTTGAAGGAATGCACATCCTTCAGTGGGGGCTATTGAGATTTTGTGCTAATGCTTCAAACCAATAAACACAACCGTAGCACCAGCCTTATTTCTTTTGGCATAAGATCTCCCACAAACATCAGCAGCTCTCCTTCTGTTCTTTAGGTGGCCCCGGCAGCGGCAAAGGAACTCAGAGCCTGAAGATCGCCGAGCGCTACGGCTTCCACTACATGTCTGTGGGCGAGCTGCTGAGGAAGAAGATGATCCACAACGCCACCAGTAACCGCAAGTGGAGCCTCATCGCCAAAATCATCACCAACGGAGAGCTGGCGCCGCAGGTAGAGGAGGAGCAGAGAACGAGTGTGCATGTCCAAACCCTCGGGTCCAGCTCGTTCTTAAAACATGCTCTTAGCGTCCATCTTTAGAACATGAGCTCAGACCCTCCTGTGTTTGTTGATGCTTCACCAGGGGCGATTCTAGAATCTGACCTTTAGGGGGTGCTTAGCCCCCAGTGTTGACTATGGCTCTTGGCTTGAACAATGTGGTGGCTATTGGCGTCAGAATGTGGGGGAGACACACTGGTGGGGGGTTCTGGGGGTCCTCCCCCAGAAAATTTAGAAAAAGTTTAAAGTAGATACCATTTCCTGCATTCTGGTGTATTTTAATGGCTTGTTAAACATCTATATTTACCTTCACACTGTAAGTAAACACTTAATTCATTAACTATTTTGGAGAGCACGGCAGAACAAGAAGTAGCGCTAAGTTAGCGGTGTGCAATACAGACACGCTAGCTAAGAAGCTACAGACGTAGCGCTCTGCTTTACTTTAAACAACCTAATAAACGCTTTGTACAAATCAGTTTTGCGTAACTGATCATAACAAACGAAGACTTAACGTATGCAACCAAACGTTGCAACATAAAGTATGTCTACATTTAAAGCACAAAACAAAGCACAACTAGCTTTAAGCATTAACCTTTTTTAATTAAGCATACAATATAATTATGACACAAAATGGAGGATTTACCTGCAGTTACACCCATACAGATGAACATGCAGTACTTCCTGTTTATCACTGCTGTATTCAGCTGCTCATGAGGTCAGCCGCAGGACTTTATCCATCTTTTACATTTTTCCAGACTCAGTTTAAGTTTTGGAAATGGAATCGACTGTATTCCACCCTCTAAAGCAGCTGTTCAACTAAACGGCTCAGGAGCCACAGGTTCTGAAAGCCAGCAGCTCTGGGGCCGAACATCCAGTGATTAAAGTCATAATGTAAATAAACCAAGTATTACGATGAGCTGTTATCTTTTAAATTTGATTATTTTGTTGCATTTAATCATAAATGCAATAAGCAGAACCAAAACCCAGAACCGCCCCCATATATATATATATATATATATATATATATTATTTATTTTCAGGGTGCTGAGTTAACATTTAGGGATGCTTGAGCACCCTCAAAATGAGGCTAAAATCGCCACTGTGCTTCACTCTTTCAATCTGAAACCATTATTTCACGGTGACATTTCCCCAGGTCAAAAGTGGCATTAACCGTTTCCAGCCTGGGGGGGTTGTTAACCTGTACTACCTTAACTTAGAGGTTGCAGAATGTGAGCGTTCAGTAACAAGGCTGCCTGCAGCTCCTTCGATTAGGATGGGTGCAGAATTAGTCCCGCTCATTAAATGAATAAATAATCTCTTTGTAGCGTTTGTGGCTCTGTTTAGCAGCTGTTGCATCCAGTTTGATAAAACTACAGCTGAAAGATTTTAGGAACAGAAGCAATAAAAACAACAGTGCACTCTTTGTGTTGTTATGAGACCAGGAACTTCGAGATTTAATTGGTTTAGCTTAAAAAAATTGGAAATCTCAGGAATGTTGTGCAATCAGCAGCACTTGGAGGATGTGTTGTGAATGAGTCGTAAGATACAGCCACACCTAATTTTAGCACAATATCTGTAAAATAGTATAATTTATTGCCATTTGTGGGTTGTTTGAGGCTGGTTGGCTGTGGCAGCCATACCAACACTTCATCTTTATTATTTATACAAGTCTTTTTTATCTACATATAAGAACAAAACAAAAAAAAGGCTTTTGGCATTTATATTAAAGGGCTTCAAGTTACATATTTGAAAGATCATGTCAGTGTAAATTAAACAAGCAGGAGATGCATAACTATCCCAAAGATCAATAGATTTTAGTTTGTCCGTTTTGTTCTATTTAAATACAATTCTTCGTCAGGCTTTTAAAGATTTACAGATTTAAATAACACAGCAGCTGATCTGATGTTTGGTTGGCTGGCCTCAAAGAGTCTCGTATTTTATAGAAAACTACAAGAAACAACTTGAGAGGGTCTGACCCTCGGCGTGTATTTTGACAGCAGGCGCATTAGAGGGGGTCGTTACAGTCGACAGAGTCCTTGGGATTTATTGGCAATGCCGCGAGGCCGTAACCGCGTCATGAAAGCCCGCTTTTAGCTCGTGCCTGCTCGTGAATTATCTTCAGTAACTGTCTTACTCATCAGTTATCAGCCTCAGACGTCACCCGTCCTTTCAGCGCTTCAGTCCAGACGTCAGTTCAGGACGAGCGGGACACGCAGCGAAGTAGGCCAAACGTCAGCAACATCAGGTCGGACCAAGAAGCCGATGGAGCGTTTCTTTTGTACGAGAAGTGAATAAGTTTATCATTTGATTTGAAGTCATTCTGCCTGCAAAGATTACACAACACTCCTGGTCACATGAGAATGTGGAGATATTTAAAGAGCAGAGCAAAAAGGAGCAGTTTATTGATTTATTGTGTGGATGTTTATAAGTGATCCATTTTTCTTCTGTACATTTTTTGATGCAATTCTCGTCCAGCAGTTTTCAGCGATTTCAACAAATCCTAAATCAAAACATTCAGCTCTTTCAGGACAATCCTGCTAGAACTTTTGGTTTTGGTGCAACTTCAGCTTTTTTAAATATTTAGCCTTTTCTGCCTTTTTTTTTTCCTCATAGAAAATGAATTGAGCTCATTTTACATTCATCAAATCTTTAGATCTGTTTACAACCTTTTACTGCTCCTTTCACATTTTGTTCTGCTTCAGCTTCGTTCAGCTTCCTTGTGCAAATTTAAGCTTTTTTCCAGCTACTTCATCTGTTTTTTTTCCAACTCTTTTGTGCTCATTTCAGGTTTGCAGGTTCTTTCTGCTATTTTTGTGCTTCCATCTTCTTTCTGCAAAATTCAGCTTGTTATGCTCCTTTCATCTTATTTCTGCAAGTTTCAGTTATTCAGCTATTTCAGACACTATTTAGCTGTTTTTATGCTAATTTTATATGTTTTCCAGCCATCTCAACAGTTTTTTGCACTCATGTCAACTTCTTTCAGTCTAATTCAGCAAAAATGTGCTCGCTCCACTTTTTTCTGGTAATTTCAGCTTCTTTCTGCCTTTTTAGCTACTTTTCAGCTATTGTTTACTAATTCTAGCTTTTTTAGCTAATTCCCTATTTTTGTGCTAGTTTCTGCTTACTTAAACCTAATTCAGCAAATTTGTGTTCCTTCTGCTTTCTTCTGCTAATTTAGGCTTGTTCTTTCATTTCAGCTACATTTCAGCATGCTTTTTTGGGGCTAATTTCAGCTGTTTTTCAGCAAGTTATTCTGCAATAAGCATTCACTCTGCATTTTCGCAGGAAATGTAATTTCTCTAGTCTATATATCTTCTCCCAAGGCTGTGGGATGGAGGGGTGTCTGGGGGGCTGCACCACCCCCTGATAAATGCCACATGGTGCACTAATCTAAGTACAAAGTATAGAAAAAAAATGAGTGCTAATATGTTTAAACTCCAGTAACATTTTGACTTTAAAGAGTTTGTAAATCTTATGTAAACCAGCATTGTTATTGTATACTTGTGTAAAAAATTTCCAACCGCTTAAACCTTGACAAAATAAGAGCAGATTAGCGTTTTGTCATTGTTACAGTCGTACTGAAACTGTCCAAATTATACAGCATACTTTTATGTCCATATTTATAAGACAACATGCACTGCCAGTGTGCATTTCACTCCATTTATTTGTATTATGATATTCTTCATAAGGGCTCATAAATTCACACTTACTGCACCCCCAACCTATAAACGTTTCCACGGTTTTGTTTAGCACCAAATTTGAAGAATTTTAAAATATCCATTAAAACTTGGAAATCAAATCATCATATTTTAGTGGCAGAATTAACACAGAAGTTTGTCCTAACATTTACTCATCACCATTTTTGATTAAAGCTAACACAAAACCATATTTCATATTGAGTTTTGTAGTCTAATAAGTCTTTTTTTTTTATCTCAGTTATATGATGGATCTTGCTCAGGCTGGAAAAAAGGCTGGAAATGATTCACCTTTTTTTTTCTTCTAACTGGAGTGTTACTGTGTTCAGTTACTGCAAATGATCTGATGATGGTGAAAGCGCAGATGAAGCACCTCTTCACTCTCAGCCATCAACCCAATGCTGTTTGTCTCTCTGCTGAGTCACATGACTCAGAGTCTTTAAGGACTTCTGTTCTCTTAGAGACCTGCCGGTCAACTGAAAAGAGGCTCGATGGGATGTTTGACAGTCTGCTCTAAAATAAATGCCTAAAAACTATTTTCCACTGTATTTTTAGACAGTGAAGATTACTCATCACAAGAGGATGGTTTTAGTTAGTGTTACATTATCTACTTAAAGGGTGACAAAGCAGTTTTCTCTATTTTTAAAACATATTTATGATGTATATTAATATTTCAAGCCACATTGTGATATATTACTTTGCATTTAGCATCACTGTGTGAAACTTTTCAAATAAATTTGAGAAAAATAAAGTTTTTACACCTTTTTAAGACTTCTAAAAAAGTTAAATCTGGTCCTCTGGACTTTCAAAAAAACAAAACAAAGCAAAACAACAACAGCAACAAAAATGTAGAAACGTTTCGTCTTTCATCGGAAAGACTTCCTCAGTCTGAGGTGCTGTATTCAGCTCAGTCTTATAAACAGCACCTTCTCAGAGTGGATCAACCAGTTTTGCTGCTGACAACCAAAAACCAGCTGATCACATGCTCAAGAAGGACCATCAGCCTAACAATGGGTCATTAGCACACTGATGGCTGTTTACTATTCACAGAGGGCTGAGTGATACTAGCAATCACAGCATTGTAAGAGGGGGACAGTTGAACCCGGAGGCCTCCACCCCTGTTTAACGATGGACGATTTCTTTTCACAAAGATGGCCTCCTTTACTCCTCTCTCAAACCATCGTTCCTCTCTGTCCAGGATGTGACAGAGAGGAACAATGTAAGACTGATCACCCTCCTGACACTGAACAGCATACACAATATTACTCTGTTTGCGACGGGAGACTGGATCTTTGGGATGAACCAGTCTTTGCCATAATGCATTTATTCATTTATTTTTTATTTTATAGAAATAGAAAATTTTATCAATTGCGTTGAGAGACCAGTTGACCAGAGCCATAATTTACAATTTGGAAGATGTGTAACGAGAGGCTCCGATAGGAATCACAGGACAAAAAGCAAAACAGGAGGGAGGCAGAGCGGGAGGAAAAAGCATTCGTCCTCATTGAGAGCAAGCAGGAAAAAATATGGCAGCTGCCATCTTGGATTTTAACATGGCAACCCAATTTTTGATTTTCGATAGTGAGCTTTCTTACGCCTAGATGCAGCCACACACCAAAATGAAAGTCAGCTTGTTGCTTTTTTTTTTTGCAAGTTATCCAACTCACAAGACGGACGGAGGGTATTTCCAATTCCCCTCTTGGTTCTGCGATGGGGACAAAAAAACAGCAGTATCGAGATCTGACTTGACCTCTTGTCCCAGCTTCCCCTTCTCTTCAGACACATTCCATATTGTTTAGAAAGAGCACCATAGAGTGACCTTTCCTGTCGACATTTACTGTTATTATAGCCATTGTGTTACATTTTGCCTCAGAAGAACGACTGACATTTATCATTTATTGTGTCGGAAAGTTACTCAAACGTTTCCTGATCAAGAGTCAGTTTGGGGTGAGCTGGGAATGTGACTGCATTCAACATTTTGCTCGTGTTCAGATTTGCAGCTTACAAATTTTTTTTTACTTTTAGACTATAAACATAGGTAATGTGTCCCAGTCGCTGTTGTCTTGTGTACATACGCAAGAAAAAAGAAGCTTCCATCTGATTTTCATGGATTCTGCATCATCTACATGGAGTGTGGACCCACATTTCAAAATTTCATATCAATATATGAGTGTACAATGAAGACATCCAGACTGTTAAAGTAATCTGAACATAAATCCTGCTGTAAAAAGCTTTCAGTCTTCGTTCAGCGGGGTGATTAATCCTAGTGTTAGACCCTTTTCTGTTTGATACATTGCACTTTCCTACTTGGCAAGCACAAGCTAAAGCTCCCACCAAACGGAACAACGACGATAAGAAAGGCTTTTCATCTTATTACTTCCTACAGATAGCGGCATAATGCAGTGTCACATCTGATCGATGTGAAAATTACAATCATGGCTAGTTAGCGATGACACAAAGCAAACAGTGCAAAGCACTCTGCATGGGAAGCCTCCACACGTCTGTTTTGTGTAATGAATGAGTAAACTCTTTGTTTTCATGGGTGGCTTTTCTCTGCAAGAGTAAAAACAAAGATTGTTCCATGCCTTGCATTCCTGTGAGTTCCACAGACTAAATATAAAGCTTTTCTTAGATTTCCCCTTTCGATTTAATCCATTATATGGACTCTATATTAGATTTATTCCCTAGACCCCTGACTGCATTTTGATATTGAACAAAAATTAAATCACTGTGTAAGTTGTGTTATTTTTACATCAGAGCATTGCTCATTTATCGCGGCCAGATTGTGAGCTGCAGTCAGCCTGCAGAAATGCGTTCAAACATGTTGACCTCGTCAAGCTAAGAGGAAGTGAAGCTAAGAGAAGTTGGCGTTTTCTGGCTCCAGGAGCTTTGCACTCTGCTGCTGTTACAAAAATTAATCATCAGATGAAGACGTGAGGAACTGACCTAAACAACTGCTTTAAACTTCTTTAAATTAAAGCCTACATGCATGTCTCCGTGCACTTACCATGCCGGAGTTTTAGACTGAGATCATCTCATATTAAGAAATGATGGAGTTGTAGCCAATCTGAACAATCTCATTCAATGTTGTGAGATGTTTGGCTCAGAGTATGTTATAAATGACATGCAATTATACTTTGTAGCTCAACGTCTGTAAAATTGACTAAACTGCAACATATCTTTTTTCTGTACGTCTATATCAGCTGGTCGTGGCAGCCTTGTTAAATTGGTTTAGCTCTGAACCATAATTAATGATAGTTAATGATGATTAATGATTTGCAGTTATTTACTCCTGGAAGTTATATGAAAATCTACCCAGTGTTTTCTAAAAAATTTAAGTCTGGTCCTCTGGATGAGTTCAAAAAACAAAAAATTGTAAAAACATTTCGGATTTTATCCGAAATACTTTTTCAGTCTAACACGAAACGTTTCTACAATTTTTTGTTTTTTGAACCCATCCAGAGGACCAGACTTAAATTTTTTAGATTTTTTTTACCTGGATTATTGAGCATGCATCAGGATACCCAGTGTTTTGTTAGATATTTTGCTAACAGACAGACAGCTGACTTTAGAGATAATGCCACCGTTTAAAACAGATCTCACACTACCAGTTATAACAAATATATATGTTGGGGATCAACGTTCGTGCTCAATAATCCAGGTAAAAAAATCCAACAAAGTTCAGTCAGGTAATCTGGACGATTTCTTCTTCTTTTTTTTTTTTTTTGAGAAATTTTGTCCTTCATCCAAAGGACTTCATCAGTCCGACGAGCCAAAACAAACAGCCCCACAAGCAGCACACTCACATAGTGGGCCAACCAGTTTGCCTTTTGATAAGATGGTTTCTGGGGCCCGCCCTCTCCCCCGTCTCCCCCATCTTATCACCAACAAATTGGTTGGTCCACTATGTGAGTGCGCTGCTTGTGGGACTGAGTTTGGCTCCTCGGACTGATGAAGTCCTTTGGATAAAGGATGAAACGTCTCAACTACAACAAAAAAGAAACCGTCCAGAGGACCTGACCGAGCATTGTTGGATAACTCGGGGATGATTCTCAGCGACTGTCCCACAAAATTTTATCTCCGTTTCTGTAAAACTGACAGAGTTAGAGCCGTTTTGTGTTTTATAAGATGGTTTTGTTCTTTTTGGCCATCTTGAACTGGATTGACTCCAAAAGTTAATTTGCTGTCAACACAATAATTACTTTCTTAGAGTTTCATTAAAATCTAATCGGTGACTCATGAGGTATTTTGCTAACAGAACAAGCAAAGATGCACTGACATGGGCAAAATCATTATTGTCCTCCTTCGATCAATAATTAGCAAACACGTAGTTCGTTTGGTGATGTCTGCTTTATGAGCTATTACAAAGATTTTTCTCTCCTCCAGGAGAAACACCCCCCCCCCCCCCCCCCCCAACTCTTATTTGTATTGATCAAAAACCTAATGACCTCCCCGCAATTACAGCAGCTGCTTGTTCTGGCAGCGTATAATATTGTTCCATTGCTTTTTTTGGCCTTTAGAGCGTGGCTTGTGCGTGAAACTAATAATGATTCATGTTGCTTTCCTCTCTGTTTTCCAGGAGACGACAATAACTGAGATAAAACAGAAGATCATGAAGATCCCAGATGCTAACGGTATTGTCATAGATGGGTTCCCTCGAGACGTTGGACAGGCCCTGTCCTTTGAAGACCAGGTGAGTTTCTCTGATTAGGTTTATTTATCTTCTGGGGACATTTCATCTTTGTGCCAAGTGATATTTCCAGGTTTATGTTGGTGATTAGCTAACAGGAAGAAAAACCTGTTGCAGTGACAGAGGGTCTGGTAATGCTTGACACCAAGAGTTTTTAAGTCCACGTTAGCAGTTAGAGTTGGCAGTGGAACGAGTGAAGATGTTTGTTTTTTACTTGAGGATGCTTCAGTTTATCAGCCGGTGACTAAAACTGGCTAATTTTCACCAAAGACCAGCAACTGAGAGACTCAAACAAGTGATTTTTATTCCCCAGTCAGTGAACCCAACATAGACAATGATCAAAATTCTGTTAATCTCTCATTTCTTTTTCTTCGAAGAATGTTTTTCAGAACTGGACAACTTTTCTCATTTCAAGGGAGACACGTCTGGTTTCACCGGAGGACAGAGAGAGAGAGAGAGAAAAAAAAAAAAAGATATGCAGAATAACATTAAAATTAAAACAAATACAACAAGCGTGAAAAAGTACAACTGCACAAACATTTTGTTAAAGTAAAATAAGTTGTGTACAGAACCTGCAAACTGGTTGTTTTTCTGCAAAATTTGCCAATTTCAAACAACATTTGTCAGTTACGTGAATCATCTAAATCCGAGGAGGGTTTTTTTTTTTTTGGGGGGGTGGGGGGGGGGTCGTCAAAGGCATGGTAGATAGCATAATGTCCCATTGACTGGACTTCAAGAAACAACAAGGTCTGGGCTCTGGGTGGGTATTGGGCCTTGGGGGGCGATTGGGAGTGGGGCCGGTGCTCCGGTTCTCCCTGGGTTGTTTGGATCTTTTGATCAGGGTTCCTGGTTGCGGTGGCCGGCCCTTTGGCTGGGGTGGCTGCCGGGTTCTGGCGAGGGGTCGGCTGTGGTTGCGTGTGTGTGTGGTCGTTGGTGGTGCATGGCGGCGGTCGGGGGCATGGCTTCACTTTGATGGGCTGCTGGCTGGTCGGCCTGATGTGACATTTGCGGTGGGGGTGCTGTGTGTGTGTGTGTGTGTGTGTGTGGGGGGGGGGGGTGTTCATGGGTGGCATGCTGGGGCCTCTCCGGGCCTGTGGTGTGGGGCTGTAGGGATGCATTGGTGCGCTGGGCCGGCCTTCCTTGTTATCTTCTTTGTTTTTCATCCCCATGTCCATTACATCAGAAACAAGCCCAAAGCAAATTCTAATACAATTTAATTTATATATCAAGCAGAGCATTAAGGCCAGCCGTAATGCTCTGCTTGTGAAAGTAAATCTGTTGGGCATCACTTTGACACTCAGACAATAATTCTAAGTGTCACAATGCCAGACAGGACAAGGGAGAGAGAGAAAAACAAAAAAAAGAAACAACAAGGTATAATAGAACATCTTTGGTAGAACGCGAGTCATTTGGCCAATCACAAAGTTAGACGATAGGGAAATCTTTCCCCTGGACGAATGAAACTGGTCTACGTTATAACTAGTCACTTCTAATGTTGGACACTGTTAGTTTTGAGGAAAGTTTTGTTATCTGCCAACAATATAATATGTTGTGTAAGTTAAATTTGATTTGGCAAAAAAAAATATAGTAGTCCCTCACTTGTCGAGGGGGTTACATTCCAGACACCCCCGCGATAGGTGAAAATACATGAAGTAGGGACGTTGTATGTATTTTAGTATTTATATATATTTGAAGGCTTTATAAACCCTTCCCACACTCTTGCAATGTTATTAACAATGTTCTAAACTCTCTAAACGCTCTAAAAGAGCACAGCGAAAGAGAGCAGACAGACTGATGTTACGGTTACGGAGCCAATCAGCACATGGGATACAGAGCACAATGCTCTGCTTGGTCGCCTTCCATCAATCAGCCAATCGTGTGTAATGTAAAATCTTATGCTGAAAACCCGCAAAACAGTGAATTCCCAAAAGTTGAACCGCGAGGTACCGAGGGACTACTGTTATCCTACTTTAGCAACGTTATGAGTCGTAATCCGTTACTTTTATCAACATAACGTTATGTGTAATGGAAAGCTTGTCAGCATGTAATGCTAGCTACGATGTCAGCTAATATCAGTGAATTGTGTGTTAACATTAGCCTACAATGTCACTCGGTTCAATGCAAATAATTTTGGGAATGCATCTGTATTGCTGTCTGATAATAATGTGTCAAGATGAGAGAAATAAAAACTAGTATGGGGTGCCGTTTGTAAAGTTACAGTCAAAAATTAACAGCAAAATTTTGGTTTATTTAGCTTTTCATTCGAAAAAAAAAACATTAGATTTTTTTTCAAAGTTGTATTTTCACCTTGTTATTCATACAAATATAAATGTCATAGTTCCAAACTAAATATTTAATTTACAAGCTAAATAGTTAGTTTACAAACTAAATACTTAACTTGCAAGCTAAATAGTTTACAAACTAAATACTTTACTTGCAAGTTAAATATTTAGCGCCACATTAAATATTTAATTTAGAAACTAAATGTTTATGTCCAAGATAAATGTTCAATTTACAAACTAAATATTTAACTTGCAAATTAAATATTTAGCTAGCAAGGTAAATATTTAGGTCTGAGCTAAATATTTAGTTAGAAAATTAAATATTTATTTTGGAAATTAAATGATTAGCTTGGAAAATAAATATTTAGGTCTGAGCTAAATATTTAGTTAGCAAATTAAATATTTAGTTTAGGAATTAAATGTTTAGCTTAGAAATTAAATGTTTAGTTTGGAAATTAAATATTTAGATTGGACAATAAACATTTAGTTTGGAAATTAAATGTTTAGTTTTGAAAATAAATATTTAGCTTGGACATTAAATATTTAATTTACACCTTAATATTTAGTTTATTTCACTTGCAAGTTAAATATTTTGTTTTTAAATTAAACATTTAGCTTGGACATAAAACATTTAGTTTGTAAACTAAATATTTAGTGTGGAACGAAATCTAGTTAGCAAACTAGATATTTAACTTGCAAGTTAAGTATTTAGTTTGTAAATAATATTTAGCTTGTAAATTAAATATTTAGTTTGGAACTAGAACATTTATAAATGTATGAATAACATGATGAAAATATGACTTTGAAAAAAAAATATTTTTTTTCTTATGAAAGGCAAAATAAAGCTGTTAATTTTTGACTGAGTAACTTTACAAACGGCACCCCATTAACACGTAAAGTTAATGCCAATGTAACACGATGCACCGGTGTTTCGTTTAAGTGATCAAAATGTCTGCTCTGGCTGATCATTAGGGAAATTAATAGGGCAGAAGTGGTGGAGCAAGAGAGTGTGGCACAAACGAGGCCAAGCAGCAGAAACGGGCCCTTGAAAGACTTGTCCAGGCCAAAAAATTAAGAACTGAGTTTTTGCTATTAGCAAAACACTCTGCTATATTTTGTTTCTCTGGTTGGCATGCTGCCGTTGTATTTTATTTTTTTTATATTTTTGGTTAGCTAGGTTTGTCATTCCTTCTGTGTTAGCAGATATGAGAACTGAGGAGCTTAGATGGGATAAAAGTTTTGCATGGTAGCATCTCGGTTAGCAGGAGGTGGTTTGGACCCAGAGATGCAAATTGACTCAAGTTGTATTATAAATAGAGCTAAACTTTATTTTGACCAAAAACAAAGGACAGCAAATTTACAAAACCTGAGACGAGGCACGTGGAGACACGAAGATGATCAGGCGTGGCATTAAAACCAAATGTGCTTAAAGTGAGCTGCGAGAAGGATTAAATGGGCTGATGGGAAGAGTGGCTGCAGCTGTGACTAATGAAACCAGGAACAGGTGTGACTGAGGGGCAATAACTAACAGAGGAGAAGGGAATAAAGGCAGGGAGAGTACACAAACAAATAAAAAATGCATCCTGACAAGTAGAACAAAAAAAAAAAAATCAGAAATTTCACTTGACTACAGGTATTTCACTTACAATTGTGTGATATTTCATTTTTAGCACCAGCATTACCATTGTTAGTTGTAAACTTGTAATTATGAACACACAATCAATTTTTAAATTCACCTGATGTTAGAAAATAATGCAGTGTTAATTATAAGTCCAGTTGGACTTGGAGGAAGTTGGAACCAGCAGGTCGTAGCTTTATAAAAATCCTAAATAAAACCAGTCTTTAACGCTGTGAAGCATTCATCTCTACTTTAAGCACTGCGTGAGGTCCTTTCTCCACTTGATCGGAGAGAAACGAGTCACTTTTAGCATGATTTACATTTTTTCTATTTGAATTTTATGGTCTTATATATATATATATATATATATATATATATATATATATATATATATAAACTGGGTACTTTAAAATCACTAGTGTTTGGTGTAAACAAATCATTTCAATGAAAAATATGGCATCAAATCAAATTAGAATTTCTTTATCTTTGAAAACCATGAAAGAGGAGAATTTTTTTTAACTTTTTTCACAAATCAGGATGAACTCATATTTGTGGAGAGCAAATCTAACATACACGAACCTGTAATATTGTTGAGTTGTGCCATTATGAGCCACGTTTCAAAATACTGTTTCTGTTTTAATCCGTGGAGTTTTCATTTTCTTTTTATTTATTAAAATGTCCTATCAAGGCGTAGCTGGAGGAACGAACTGAGCACAAAGATGAGGATGTCAACTAGAATTTTCTTTGGTACGTTATTGTAAAAACTAAAACCAAAAATCTGCATAGTTCGAGATAAACTGTTACTGATTTTGTTTCATTTATGGCAAGAACACACAAAAAAATATTACTTTTGTGGTTAGTAAGTAAACACCATTTTCAGGAAAGAATGTGGTTGTTTCAGTAAAAGTTCCCTGAGGTGAACTGAACGAGCTTCAAGCTGCTGAACGAGCATTTCTTTTGGCAGCAGATGAACTTACCGTGTATTGTTGCTAAGAGACTGCAGCAAGAAACGGAGAAAAGCACAACTCTGCAGTCGTTGCTAAATATTTTGGTCGTTTTGTTTTTTTGGCAAGCTCACCTTTAATTATGTAACCGAAGATTTTAACCATCTGTCTCGTCAACATTCAGAAATGATGACGAAGGATCCTGCTCTTTAACTTACTGCTACCTTACTTCTTGTTCAAGCAGCTCCTGCACACTGATTATTGTCAGTAAAAATATATTCAAGATACAGTTATTCTTTAAGATGACTAGTAATGTGTAGTTTTTGTATTTGACTTAAGGATCAGCAGAGAAATGTGTGGCTCATGAACTGTACCAGTGGAATATTAGAACAAAATTTTGAAATTCAGGACATTTTATTGCTGCGCAGCGTTAGCAGCACATGTTGCCTTAGGATCAGTTCTGGATCACGTGTGTTTGAAGTAGAGGGAAAGTGCCGGTACAGTAAAACAACCCTGCCTGCCCCGTGTATTAGCTGTGTAAATTAGATTTAACAGCTCACATCTTGAATTAATTTTGTTGAACCTATACGAATAAGTCAAGTGTGCTCACTGCATATCAGAAGGATATTGAAATGATTCCAGTTCTAGCCACTGAACTGGCTTAAAAACTGTGAAATATTTAATATTTTGAGGCTCGTACTACATGATTTTACAGAGTGTGCTGCTCAATATTATACAATCTTGACAGTAACCTGGGTCACGCTGCACAATGTCATATTTTCACTTTGACCATCACAGCCGAAGCAGGGATCAATACTGTGTGGCGTATTTTGCTGAACAGAGCATGGATCATGCTGCTAACAGGACCACATGCTAACAGGACCACCCTGCTAAAAGGACCACGCTGCTAAAGGGACTACACTGCTAGCAGTACCATGCTGCTAACAGCACCATGCTTCTGTCAGGGCCACACTGCAAACAGAACCACATGCTAACAGGGCCACGCTGCTGACAGAATAACATGCCAACAGGACCACACTGCAAATGAGACCACACTGCTCTGCTTGCAGTACCACACTGCTAACAGCACCGTGCTGCTAACAGGACCACACTGAACAGGACCACGCTGTTAACAGCACTGTGCTGCTAACAGGTCCACACTGAACAAGACCACGCTGCTAACAGCACCGCACTGTTAACAGCACCGTGCTGCTAACAGGACCACACTGAACAGGACCACGCTGCTAACAGCACCGCACTGTTAACAGCACCGTGCTGCTAACAGGACCACACTGAACAGGACCACGCTGCTAACAGCACCGCACTGTTAACAGCACTGTGCTGCTAACAGCACC
>NC_056506.1:43925429-43931835 GCF_014905685.2 Nematolebias whitei | reverse complement strand
CAGGACCATGCAGCTAAAGGCCATGCTACCAACAGCACCATGCTGCTCACAGGACCATGCTGCTCACAGCACCATGCTGCCGACAGGACCATGCAGCTAAAGGCCATGCTGCTGACAGAACCGTGCTGCTAACAATACCATGCTGTTACAGTAACAGTGTTTTTATATCACTGTTATTTTTTAAATTTTCATTGCTTTTTATAGTTGGATATTGTTGTCTGTACTCAATATGTTGTTTGCCTAAATCAGGTCTCTCTTGAAAATGAGTCTCGTGACTCAATGAGAGTACAGTACCTGTGTAAATAGAGGTTAAATAAAATAAAAATAAATGATTAATGTGGCAAACTGTATGGCTTCTGCTGCAGGAGAATCTTGTACATCACAAAGATTCAACAGAGCTATCACTCAACAACAAATGAAAGTTTGGGGCTAGCATTGAAACTGCTATCATTATATTCAGACTCTAAAGTGAGGAAGAGGAGGAGGAACAAGTAACATCTCATGTTGTATCATAATGTACTGTATGGTATTGTGTCCTATCCTATTGTGTTGTATCATATTGTATCAGAATAATAACCTGCAGCATCGGGATGACTGCTCCATTTTTGTATCTGCATCATATTTCATCTCAGTTCTGTCCTGAATTCACACTAGTCACATTTATGATGCTTTGAGTCAGCTGCTCCTCCTGACCTGCTTTTTTCCATTTGCTGCCCAGTCGGTGTTTCTGAACTGAGCAGGTATCACAGGACGACTCTGGCCTTTTGACTGACAGATGAGTTTATAGTTTTGGAAAGCATCCGACTTCCTGCAATAAAATCAAGGCAGGACTCAGAGATCTGCAGCTGTCGTTCTGGATGTTTTACTCAGCTTTTGAGATTCAAGAAGCCAATATGTCTGCTAGA
Organism: Nematolebias whitei; assembly: GCF_014905685.2. NCBI lineage: Eukaryota > Metazoa > Chordata > Actinopteri > Cyprinodontiformes > Rivulidae > Nematolebias > Nematolebias whitei. The sequence goes on along the minus strand of NC_056506.1, from coordinate 43,930,930 downwards.
GTAAACTGCATTTTAAGCATGGATTTAAATGAAGTGCTTCAATAAAAACATCTGTAATTTAGCTTTGCATAAGTAGTAAATTATGCTTTCAGAGAGACTGATGATAATCAGTCCAGTCAAATTCACTTAATGAACTTTTAGATGAGCTGTCATTGACTTCATGAAGAATTTGACCCTTTTGAGCCCCTTCAATCCAAGTGTGACTTTATATAATCTGTTTATTTAAGCTGCTTTATGGGAGAAAAGAGGGAAGGATGTTAAGAGTCCCATTCTGACAAGGATTTTTATTATAAACATGATTTATTTTGTCCTAGAGCAGCTCAACTTATACTACTAATTGTTATTTTAGCTGCTGCATCAGAACAGAATGAACAGTTGTTACTAATACAACCACATAGTTTGACTCTTCTTTTTTTTTATTATAAATGTAATATCAAAACATAAAAAAAACACTAAATTTACAAGGGTCTATTATTTCTGTGCCCATCTCACTCATCTGAGAATCTTGAACGTGTGAACGTTGTTGACATGTTAGCAATTTTCAATTAAGATTTTTTTTTGCAAAATATTATACATTTTGTTGTTGACTTAATTGTTAGTCTAAAAAAATCTGACATTTCTAAAGTTCTTGTTATAATTTACCTCCTTTAGACTGTTTATGTCATGCAATGTCTAAAATTAGTCACTTTTCTTAGATAATTAGTCCATAATAATCTTCCAGGGCAGCACAGTGGCTCAGTTGCTAGATCTGTTGCCTCTCAGTGAGAAAGCAGAAGGATCAAATCCCGGCCAAAAGGAAGAAGCGGGTAAAGTGGATGGATGGATGGATGGATGGATGGATGGATGGATGGATGGATGGATGGATGGATGGATAAGCTTCCAGTCATTAGACTTTTTGACAATAAAACCAAGTAAACAAACGTCGCTGGAGTCAGAGTTACACTTGCACACTTAATTTTTTTAATAACTTGTCCAAAAAAGTGACAAAATTAAAAGAAATTTCAGAAATTTAGATTCCATTGGAAACCCACAGATTTTGCATTAATTAGTTTATTTAGCACCGTGTGTGTGTTTTACTGCTGTGTGTTGGATGTTCCATAAGATGCAATCAAATCCAAAGGTTGTACAATTATAGAAAGAACACAGTAGTTTTTTTTTTTTTTTTTAACCACGTCTGATATTTGATATTTGAGAGGATATGATTATTAGACACTGATTGCTAAGTTTTGGGTCACATGAATTCATTTTAATTTAACTTAAGTAGCTGTTGAATAGTTCATAAAATATTCAGAGTCTAAAAAGTTTTAACGTAGCATCTCTTACTTCCATGCTTGTGCCTTTTTTGTAAAAAAATAAAACAAGGAAAAAAAAAGCTATCGTATCTCTTCCTGTGTTGCCTGTTCTGTGGGAATCCAGTCCTCTCTAGCATCTCTGTGACACCCTCCAGTCTCAGTGGTAATCCATCTTCTCCCTGTTATTGTGAAGGAGCCAAACTTGTCATGACGAGAGCTCAGGTTTCGGTTGCTGCTGTCTCTCTATGAGCTCCCAGTGTAAAAGCTCCCTGAAGAAACTGAACCAGTAAACTGGATGGTATAATATGTGGCACAACGACAGAGTTCTACCCTGACAGTGCTGCCTGCAATTAGTCACTTCTGCTTCTTTTATAAACTGCACAAATTAGCTGTTACTGTCTGTACAATCAGCAACTCCAGCTGCTTCAATCATAAACCAGATTGCATGTGATTAAATATACATTCAACCTTTATTTAGACAGGTTAGTCCCATTGAGCCTCGGGGACTCATTTACAAGAGAGACCTGGTTTTACCAAAGAGTGATGACAACAGTGGACAATCATAAAAGGAAGCAAACAAACTGAGAAGAACAAAGGAAAGAAAATGGTATTAATAAAGTAAAACAAAAACAGCTAGATTGTAAAGTGATGTAAAATACTAAAAACAGGAACATGTCTGCCTTGGTTCTTGCCATGAACTTAACAGATGTTTGAAGCCACTTAGAGAGGTCGAGAGCTTCAGATCTTTTTGCAAGATATTCCAGGAAACATGAGCGGAGTAGGAGAAGGCCCTTTGACCTAGTTCAGTCTGCACTGAGGGAACACTGCAGGTAATAATGTCCTGAGAGCGCACGCTGTAGCTGCACTCACGCAGAGACATGTAGGAGGAGATGTATGAAGGCAGCAGACCAAGAGGTGATTTAAAGATGAAAATGTACCAGTGAGAGAGTCTGCATGAAGTTAATGATGTCCAGTTAACCAGTGAATACTGGGTGCAGTGGTGGGTACGATAGTTACAGCCAGTTATGAATCTTGGCGCACCGTGATAGACAGCGTCCAACATCTGCAGGGTGCTTCTACAAGGTGCTTCAACATCTGCAAATATACTTTTCCACAATGTTAATTGTGAGTTTTTCCTTCCCACTGTTGCCTTCGTGCTTGCTCAGGATGGGAGACTGTGACAAAGTGAATATTTGTTAGATAACATTTATTAATTGGCTTTTTAAAGTATGTGAATGTTTCTTTTCTGTGCCCTGAGATGACTTCTGTTGTGACTTGACGCTGTATAGATAAACTGAAGTGAATTGTTAATGCCTAGCTTGCACATTTAAGAGCGAGTCGACGCACGTCCAGATTCAAGACGTCTGGAAGACATCTAATTAATCCCTCATCTCATAATTTGCAAAAGTATGACCCATAATCTTCCAAAATAAATTTAGCTGACTAGATCACATTTATCGTTGCAATGCTCTTCATCTGCTTAAAACATTTCCCAAGAGGAATGGAGAGTTAGTAAATGAATCCTGGGGTATATAAGAACTTCAGCTCAGTAGAGATGAAAACATATAGATAAGACATGCATCCAGTTCTGTTTGTAGCCGTGTCCATGCAACCGTAGAAAAACAGCTCGTACGGTCACTGATGAGTGGACAGGAGCTGCCGACCACTCAGCCCCGTGATGCACCGGAGCAGCAGTTCTGCTAGGTACAATCGAATAAAGTGACAGCTGGTTATTAAAGAGTGGTTTGAGTGGCTCGGGGGGAAAGAGAGAACAACAACAGAGACAAATGAGGCACTGAGATCTTGTGCTGTCGGGGTGAGAGCAGATTAGGCAGTGAAACTTATAAAAAACACAAAGACCACAATATATTTAGAGCGGTTTAAAGAAACAGCCTGACCTCGAGGGAAATATTGCTGTAGAGTTTAGTCTAGAGACGCATGAATAACGCTTCCATATCCACATGTGAAGCCCATTTCACCTCTTTTCACCTTAAATCTTAGTCCTGCTCCTAAATAAAAGGGCTTATGTGTTGTCTCAATGGTTTTTGTGTGTAGGGACAGAAAGAAGAGATGAAGTTATCTATTTAAATACATTAAGAAGTTTTTGTCAATTACATCATGTTGATTTTACAATCAACAAAGTGTTTATAGCAACAAAATATCCATCATGAATGAAACAACTACTTTTAAGATGCTAACTAGGATGTGGCCAGTGACAATCTTTTTGGGGGGTGATGAAGCACCCCTAAATTTTAACTCAGCACCCCTGAAAAATAAAGAAACCATCATTAGTATTTTGTAAGGAAACTTAATTCTCAAACCTTAGATTCACCAAAATATTGAATAAATTTGCAATAAATATGGAATAAATGATGACAGTCTTAAACAGGCCAGTAAAATCTATGATGTTTTTTGCATGAGTCGGATCGTCGACGCCATCTGTCAATCAATTCAGTATTGGCTCGTCAGCAACTGACCAATCAGTGACCTCAATTTGCCTGGAAGTGAAACACCCCTTACCTGCAGGAGTTGGGGGTGGGGCTTAGGATGTGTGAAAAATTGAGTGCTATGTCTGTAGCAGCTTAGCTAGCCTGTCTGGATTGTGTGCTGCAATACAGTTGTCGACCGGGGGTAGAGGGGGTGTTAGGATGTTTGAGAGAAGCGGAGTATGCTCTGTTCACACAAGGAGAGCTGTTGGTCAGGCTACTTCTTGTTGCGCTCTAAAATAGTTATTGAATCAAGTGTTTACTTATGTAGGTAAACGTAGATATTTAACAACCCATCAAAATTTGTCAGAATGCAGGAAATGGCATTTACTTTATTCAAATTCATCTGGGGGAGGACTCCCCACCAGTGTGTCCCCCTACATTACAAATGCGTCTGACACTAATGGCCACCGCATTGTTCAAGTCAAGAGCCATTGTCGGCCCTGGATGTAGCTAACAATAAAATGTGTTTGTCTTTTATATTTAATGCAAACTGATCCACCATCATTATTAATTGTTGGGGACATCTTGGTTTTGTCTTACAACTGCTGACTCCAGCATTTTTGAAACTCCAGCACAAATCCTGCCACATCTGATGAAGTTAAAAAACATTGAAAATAATCAGCATATTGTCTTTTGAAGCGCTGTCCCATTTTGTGGGGAAATAGTTCATCCCCTTGTGATGTTCAAGGAAGTTGCTCAAAATTTAGGACCAGAAAGCTGCAGCTTTAGAAAGTAGGACTGGGCTCAGTTCTCAGATTTGGGAATGACATCAAAAACAACCTAAACGTGTTCCAGTTGCAGGTTGCACAGATTTAAAAGTTAGTGTTATTAGCTACATGTGTAGCCCAGTGATGGACTGGTAACCTGCCCATGGTGCCGCTCACACGCTGACTGCTGGACACGAGCAGCGCCGACTGTTTTCCACAGCACTGAACTGGATTAAGCGAGTAAAGGATGGATGAATGTTTGTCGTTACTTCCTCTTTTATTGCTAAGCAAAGCTAAAGTTTCAGATCTCTGTGTTGCCTACAAAGAAGAGCAATACAGAAAAAAAAATCTGATTTAACTCTTAAAAAAACAATTTATTTCATGTCATTTCAGCTTGGTTTCCCTTTAAGTTACTGCATTGCTTTGACACACAATCCTTTAACACATTTTTTAACACTGAATGAAATTAATAAAAGAAGCTCCTAGTTTTCCAGAAGTATAACCGTCAGTTGCTAAGAAACGTCTTTGTGTTGTCTCAAGATCACAGCCTGCTCGGCCTGAGTTCAACCTCCAGCAGATCCATGTTGCCTTCAGGTTAAATACGACCTTTACATTTGGGAAGGAAATGTAGCAAAGAGTAAAGAGATGGATACTGGCTGTGATTATAAATACTCACTGATGTACTTTTCTCATAAAATCAAATTATGGATTGGAACATATTTGGTGATTCTGTAAATAAACAATGGTTTTAACAGAGAAAACTACAACAAATGTGAAAGTAAACGAGCATTAATCTACATTTATAATACAAATATAATCTGTTTTTGTATAATACAAATTACTGCATTTTTTTTTATTTAGTCTGCTTTGCTGCTAAAAGCAATTGTCAGCTCATTTTGAAGACAAAAAATGTTTTACTTCTTTGCTGGTGAATGTCTCCAAAGCCCGCTGGAGAAAAACTCAATATATATATATATATATATATATATATATATATATATATATATATATAT
>NC_056506.1:43867342-43925419 GCF_014905685.2 Nematolebias whitei | reverse complement strand
TATATATATATATATATATATATATATATATATATATATATATATATTATTATTATTATCAGCAGCAGGGCAACACTTGTGAGCCAGTAGAGGAGCTTAAGGGAGAGAGAAGAAAAAGAAGAAAGACTAAAAATAAAAAAGATAAAAGGCTGCAGGGAATGCAGTTAAAGAATAAAGTTTAAAAATCCAGACAGAATAAGAAGTAACGCAGTTGGAGAGTCTGGAAACGTTATGTTAAAGTCTGTGAAACTGAAAGTAAATCTCTCAGATTAGAGAGGTAAATCTAAGTGTTTATTTGGATTTGAATATCCAAGATCAGGCTTCATAATGATGTATGTTTATTTGGAACAAAGTTGCAACTGAAACTACTCTGCAAATCAGCCACAAACCCAACGGTGACTTTATGTACGACTGAAGCTCATGCACTGTTAGGCTTTAAATAAATAAACTCAATTTTCTGTTTCTGCAGCGTTTAATCAGTCCATCACTGAAGCTGCAAAACGTTTCTGGAAAAACTGTATTGCTGTGTTTAAATGTTTGACTTAAAGGTAAGGCAAGATTAGTTATAAAGGCAGTTTGAAGTGCCTTTAAATGTAACTTTAGTGCCTGTTTAGCAGAACTGGAGTGGTACTTAAAATTTAAAATGTACTAAAATTTTGGGGATTATCTTTTTATAGATCATGGTGTTGTTGTAATTCTTGTCAAGCAGTTTGGTCAGCTGTGGTTGTTTTTAAATGTGCTATATGAATAAACTTTTAATTGAATTGGTGTTGTTTAAGGTGACCCTCAAACACTGATCAGTAAATTAAGCTAATGATACCGTCTTATTGTGTGTGAACAATTTACTGACTTTGTATTTATCAGGGAATTTGACCTAATCAGTAATTTTGGACTTGAAATCTCTTCTGCGCTGGTTTCGTTTGATGTCTCTTTGGCCACAATTTTAAAGCAGTTTACAACAAAAGGAGAAATAATAAAACAAAAAAAAAGGAAATATAAATCGTGGTTTACGTCAAATAATCTTTACCTAGTCTTTCAAAGTTGCTGCAGCAACCAAAGCCAACTAAAGTTCTATTTCAGCTAGATTAGCATGACTTTAACCCATTTCGCCTTGTTTAGTTTGAACTCTGGGGGGCACTACATTCTTTGTGCCCCTGTCGATTTTGGGTTCCTTCCAGTCTTTATATAAATGTAACTTTGATTTATTTCTGAATTTATTTCTAGATGCCCTTATGACAAATAAATGAAGGCATGAGTGAACATCTCCAAGTCTGGATTAGGTAAAATATAAGGGATCCAAGTGTTCATCCCTGTGGGACTCCATTAGCGATTGCAGTTCATTTTAGATGTGTAATCACTGATATTTGCCACAAATGCTGTTATAGAGATGCTGATAACCTGAGCAAGTTTTACTACTCTAGTAAGTTCTAGCATGGCACAATGGCTCAGTTGGTAGAGCTGTTGCCTCTCAGTGAGAAGGTCGTTGGTTCAAATCCCTTCTGAGTGGAGTTTGTATGTTCTCTCCATTCATGCATAGGGTTACTCCGGTTTTCTCCCACAAACCAAAAACATGCATTTTAGGCTGATTGGTGACTAAAATTGTCTCTAGGTGTGAGTGAGAGAGTGAAGGGTTGTTTGTCTCGTTTGTCTCTATGTGTCCCTGTGATGGACGGGAAACCTGTCCAGGGTGTCCCTCACCTCTTGCACAGTGATGGCTGGACATGGGCACCAGTGACCCCCGCAACCCAGAAAGGAAGAAGCGGGTAAAGATAATGGATGGATGGATGTTCTAACAGTAAACATTTTGATCCATACAATAAATATATGGAGAATAAAAATCCAGCACAGAGAGAGGAGTGGGCTGGACACTGTGAAGTTATGAAGACGTTAAGGTCAAATTTCTCTTCTTGTTGCTGCTTTACTTTAGAGAAACAAAATTTATTATGTCCTGCGAAGGGTTAAATATGATTTACAGCTTTAGGTGCTGCTTTATGCATGAAATGGTTCTCATCCTGAAAGGTTCACTACTTTGCTTTCAGGCCCATATTCCCCAGCTTTGGGATGACCGCGCTGGTCCTCCGAGGACCAGCACGATCCATTTTCATTACTCACCCCATGCTGGCACTTTGTCCTTTACAGCACCACAGCAGCCATTTATGAGCCACTGCTGCTCCCTTTATAGCTGCCCAGAGAGACCTTTTACCTCTTCATCCTTTTTTCAGACAAACAGTCCTGAAGTATATCTCTTCTTACCTGTCAGCCTGCCTGCAGGGACCCACAGGATGGACATTAACACAATTGTTCAAAACATACAACCTGAACTCTAACATCTAAGCAATTTATTATTGACAATGGATCAACTTACATTCAAACAAAAGCATTCATTCACAGCAATTTAGGCTCAAATTAAACTTGTTTGTCAGTTATTTGGTTGAACTGCAGTAGCTGCGATGTAGAGGTCTGTATTCACATTTCACTCAAATGTCAAAGAGGAATAAAAACAATATGTTCTGAGAGGAACCAATTACTGCATATTGAGAGTGCACAACACTTCATTTACCTCCTCCCACAAGATCAAGACGGTCCACTGCCTGAACGTCAAGTTACAAATAACAGAAAGTTGTAACTGGTTTTCGTTTTGCAAACCTACAGAGTCTTAATTCTTCAAGGAAAAACACACTCTTGTGTTTTTTAGGATGTTTTAAGCAGATATCCACTTAGACTGTGCTAGTAAAGATGATGTATGAGGCGCTATACAAGTACAGTCCATTTACCATTTTACCATTTAAATAAAATAGTGTTTTTGTTGTCCTAAACTTATAAAATCATGCACTCTCTTTGGTATTTGGTCATTTTTATAGGTTTCAGCAGATTATAACGGCAAAGTCAAGAGTTCATTCCATAGTTAAACCAGTCTGAAGTCTTAAAAACAGCTGCTTGTATTACTGCCATCAATTTATTTTTCCAGGATTGTATTTAGTTACATCACTGAGATCCAGTGTTTTTTGCAGAACATCCCTAAAAGGGTATTAGTTGTCTTGGCTGTCACAGAGGTCCGGTCAACTTATGCACCTTACATAATTGTGTTTTTAAAAGGAAGCTTATCGTTTCCAGTTTTTTAAAAGATAGTGTCACTGTCTGAACAGCTGGTTAAAACACTGACTGAGCATACAGTTAATCTCTGCCCTGCCATGCGATGCAGGGGACATATATGTTAAAGGTATATAATAAATCTAAAACTCAAAAACAAATGGCTGCTGAGTCCGATCCTCCACAAGCTTGGAAAAATTCAGGCGTGTGTGGTCGCCATAGAAACTGAAACTTTAACTCCAAACTATGGCACCCATCTCTGTCGACACCATTTGAGCTATTTCTGTTCCTGGCAGTGTGCCAGATCAGATGCAGAGTCTGGAGTGTGCATCCTGTGGTTTTTATGTAAATGTGTGTTTGTGTGTGTGTGGGGAGGGGGGGGGATACTTGAAGCGACATTGAATTAATATTTAAAAAAAAGAAAGACTAGATGGTTTAAAATTCAGTTCAGTTTATTTATACAGTATAGCACCAATTCACAACCGAAGTTGTCTCGGGGCACTGCTCAGAAACATTCACGTACTGTATTTTCCACCGTAAACGTCGCACTGCCCTATAAGTCGCATCAGTCCGAATATGTCTAATAAAGTGGAAAAATCCATAAATATGTCACTTCACCGTATATGTTGCATCTATTATGTGTCACCGCTGACGCGTCGTGTTTGTTACACGCCGCCGCTGACAACCCAGAAATGTGGGCCGGTGTTGTGCCAAAAATGGATTGGCTGCCAAATGGCGGCAGCGGGAGCATGCACGGGAGGACTTTAACAAGAATTTAACAAGATTAACACCTAAAAACAATTATTTGTTTGCTCGAAAATATAGCAAAGGTGTGTCTCAGTTTAACTTTTCCTTAATAAATGCACTTTGACGGTCAAATCAGCTGCATTTCAAAAGCTGATATGCAGAAACATGAATGCACAGAGGGCGACTCGCTGTGTATTTCTTCAAAATTTAACAAGATAACCCAAAAACATTTATTTGTTTGCTCGACTTTATAATAAAGGTGTGTCTCAGTTGAACTTTTTCTTAATAAATGCACTTCAATGGTCAAATTAGCTGCATTTCGCTGTGGTGGCGCAGCAAAATGAAGCTGATCTGACGGATGCTCCAGGCAGACGATGGTGGCAGGCAATAATAGCCACTTTACCTTTTACATGATACAACGGCATGCCATACTGCTCGACTGCCATCTAGCGGCTGAAAATGGTAGTGTTCAATATTTTTAGTCAGAATGAATGAAAACTGTCATATCTCAGCCAAAATTTGGTTTATAAATATAAGAAAAAAAATTCATAAATATGTTGCTTCAGCTTATAAGTCACAGGGCATGCAAATTATGTAAAAAACTGTGACTTATAGGGCGAAAAATACGATACATAAAAATCAGTTAATAGCAATATTTATCTAAGGAGCCAGCAGATTGCTTTGAGTTATCACTTCATTGCAGTCTCCCATCCTAAGCGAGCACAGATGCAACAATATATTTATATGTAAACATACAAGTAGGGAACCCTCGGGGCCTTCTCCGCCTTCATGTAAATTGAATTTTTATTTAATATTTTATATAAAATATTTATTCTCTTTGAAACATTTTTTTTTGTGCAAATTTTCCTATTTTTTGTAACTGCAGTTAAGCAATAAGAAATAAACAGTTTTTAATTAATAGAAATATTGTTATCCAATCAGATTATTTTAAATCTTTGTCTCCGGGCAGAAAAAAGCTTGAGGAGAGTTCTCATTGGTTAGGACTTCACTGTCAGGAGAGAAGGTGGAGCTGAGTCAGAGCCTCTCCCGGGTGAGATCGTTTAATAACAATCAGGAAAATGAACCAATTATAATGTTGCTGTAGAGTGGGTGGGACCAAAACACAGGGCGCTGAGCCTTCGGGAATCCCCTGCAGGTATTGTACTTTGGTTTCATTACATCATGCAATATTACAGAAACAGTCAGTTATGTGGGTTGCTGTCAAATTTCAGCATGGATGATTGAAATTACATGTTGTACTTGAACACAAGAGGCTGGCTGAGCCACATTGCATGCTGGGTAGTCTTGAGAAAGAAATGGGTGGATTTTTTTCAGGTGCATTCAGATGGGTCGTCCCTGTTGGTTGTTCTGTTTAGTGTTGGGGTGACATTTATGTTCAGGTTGTTAGTGACTAAAAAAAATAGCACCATAAGTCAGATGTACCTGATGTTCTGAAACCTGTACCAGAAAGTATAATGATGTAATCGGACCACAACTTTGCAGTGTCATTGACACAGTTATCAGGTTGCTATAATCCTAGCTGAAGGCCCATTCATCAAGTCACGCTTCATCCTACACGTGCTGCTTTGCATCAGACTGATAACAGCACCCTGTGCTGAGCTTTGAATATGGAGCACACCTGTCAGTACTGGTTAGTTATTAAAGAATGTGTGTACTCGTCGTTACCAAGAAAATATATGTTGCGCAGGCTTTAGAGGCTCGCTGTTATGTTGGTGCAACAGTAAGTTATTATAAATGCCATCTACACGTCATGCTTTACAGTCTGTTTAGTAATAGGGTTTGCTTTTAGCTTTAATAACTGCTTTACACTTGTCAGGATCCGGGTTTTTACTTTCTCATTAGCGTTTTGTGTTTTATGATGGTTTTTTTTTTTATGTTTTGTGATTCTTGTGTTTAGCTACGTTACTTGACTTTTCTTTTTTTTTACCATATGGTATGTTTCTTTTATCCCATCAACCATTTCTCCTCGGTCACTTTCTGTCCATCTTTCCTGCCACACAGTCGCGCCTGTTCTGATTTCATTAGTCGCAGCTGCAGCCACTCGACCCATCAGCCCCAGTTCATATAATCCTGTTTCTTTTTACTCTCCAGTTAAGCATTACTGGCTCTCAGACCACATTCTGGTTCTCTTTGTGCTTCCTGGACAGCCTTTTGTTTTTCTTAAAAAAAGAAGAAAAAGTTCAGTTTATTTTTATGGAAGCTCCTTATGTTAGTCTGCATTCCTGGGTCCAAACTCATACTATAATGTGACAACGATATATTGTTTATGGACTTATAGCTGTTATGTGAGTGAATAGCCCAGTGCAAAAATGCTATGACATAGAAGCACACTTTAAATTGAATGATTTATTTTTGTTTTCCTTGAGTCATTTCCTACTGCTTTGAAAGAATCAATGCCAAAAAATAAATAAAAACATGAAAACATGTTGCTCGATCAGGTGTAGTTGTAAACTTTGCAACAGACTGGAAACAATTTATCCATTAAAAAATAATCTAATTTTTGAGGTAACCCAGCTTTGTTTGGAGCTCTACAGCTCAGGTACACTTCGCAGTAGAACCATTGTTCAAAGTTTAAACGGGTCACAGAATAATGGACTTTACCAGACTGAACTGGCGTTTTGATCCCTTTTATAGTTTTTACACAATTGGCCTTTAAGTTTTATAATTGTTGAAGATTTTACCTTAAAACCATGATGTCACACAAAATCTTTTAGGATATCTAAACCTTTCATAAAAACTTTTTCTTAATCTTATACAGTTTATACGTTCAAACATTGAAAAAACAGACATTTTTTACATTAAGCCAGTGCGGAAGTGGCCAAAGCGGAAATGGCCGGAATCACATTTGAAAAAAACGGAATCACATTAGGAAAAAGAAAAAACGGATCACATTAGAAAAAACTGAATTATATTTGAGAAAGTGGAATTACATTTGAAAAAACAGAATTACATTAGAAAAAAACGGAAATTACATAATTTTTGAATGATTCGTTTTTTTCAAATATGATTTTGTTTTTTTCAAATGCGATTACGTTTTTTCAAATGTGATTCCGGCCACTTCCACTTTGGCTACTTCTGCTTTGACTTAATGTAATTTCATTTTTTCTAAATGTAATTTTTTTTTTCAAACGTTGTTCTGTTTTTGTTGTGTTTTTTTCAAATGTTGTTCATTTACACCTTAAGGACACCGTAGAAAGGACTTATAGTTCTATTTTAAGTTTCACGGCGTGCACCCATTCAAACACTCATTAACTTCCACTGAATCTGAGCGCAGACGTTTCTCCCTGAAGTTGGAAGTGGAGCATCTCTTTAACTTGTCAAATCTCCTGCATGCAACATAAAAACCTAAAAATGATCCACTGGACACCTCTGCCACTTACACTTCAGGTTTTGTCAATCTGATATACAATTTAGACACTGGTTCTTTCTGGTAGACTTATTTTTAACTCTGCGTTTATGTCTGCTTGTTCAATTAAGAGTGCTGTCAAAAAGTGAGAAATACAGGTGGGTGGAGACCACGATAGCAGCTTTAATATTTCTTCAGTTCTTGTTTTTTCACACTTATTTTACAGTTCTTATATAAAAATGGTGACATCTTTCCAACTTGGATTATTATAAAAGTAAATGCTGAACGGATTGGGCTTTATAGTTTTAAATCTGTTGGAAATTTGTGCAGCAGCTGCATTGGCAGCCTTCAAAATCTCTTCAGACGTGGTCTAGTTTCTTTATCCTTTGCTTCCAAGGAGCCCAGCTTTCTGAGCTTTCCAAACTCGAACCAGTTTTATTCTTCCTTAATAATTCATGCCGTCATGGCTCCAGACTTAGACTGCTGTTGTCAATAATTTACCTGCAGATGTTCTGAAGCACAGCTGAGAGGACACTGGCTGGTTCACAGAAGAGCCAGCACATCAGTTCAGGCCTCGTCTCTCTGAATTGGTTTCCTGTTTAATTTAGATTTGATTTTAAACCCTCCTGATTAGTTTCAAGGCTGTCGGGGGACAGACCCATCCTCCTTGTATCACAGACGTTCTTCAGTTGCTCTCGGCTCTCTTGGATGTAGCTGCAAATCTGTCTCGTTGTCATGGTTAAATCTAAACTGTGACACAGCTTTAGAGTTACTGCTCCGAGCTGCTGTTAAATATAACATCTTCTTCCTGTGTTTTTAAGTGAAGGATAAAGATGTAATAACTGTTGAGTTTGACTAAATAAGCTTTTATCATGTCAACAGTTCTGTTGTCTGATGAAGTCTGTTTGGGATTTTCTTTCAATTAAAACCTTGTCTACTCTATGAATATTTTTATATAAATGTCTTTCAAACTGAAAAACACCCCTGTGTATAGGAGAACACAAATGAAGGCGTTGAAATAACTAGGGATGCACGATATTATTGGCACGGTATCGGTATTGGACGATATTAGAGATAAAAGTTAAATATCAGACATCAGCCATTCCATCAAAATAACTCACCGATATAAAAGGCTTCTGTTTTAAGTTAATTTTTAAGAAACTATCAAGTATATCTATTAATGCACTACTACTTATGCGCTTTTCACTTGTCGCTTGTGAACAGATTGAGTTTAGATTTGTGAAAATTTACTAATTTGCACTGTTCGAGTGTTGTCATTGTGTTAGAGAGTAAATGTCATAAATAAATTTGACATTAAACATAATCCATGTTGAAGTGTTACATCATTTTCAGCTCCTTTTTGGCATCTGCATTTGTTAGCAGGCCAAACTGACAATGACCATGCAGAATAATGTATTTTAATTCCACAGCAGAGAAAGCTATGTAGTCTCTGTAAGTACTGTACTTTTCGCTGTATAAGTCACACCTTTTTGCATAAATTAGCATGCCCTATACAATGAAGCGACTAATATGTGTTTCCCCCCTATATTTATAACCAATTTTTGGCTGAGATCTGACGATTTTATTCATTCTGACATGGAAAATATTGAACATTACCATTTTCAGCCACTAGAGGGACCTCAAGTAATATGGCAAGCCAAGTGTCTCATTAATAGGTAAAAGTGGCTATTAATGAGACTTGCCTTGCCATACCAAGCCACCTTCGTCTCACTCCGGAACTCCTGGAGCAAACTCGAATCAGCTGCATTTCACCGTGCCGCCCAGTCGAAATGCAGCTGATTTGACCGTCAAAGTGCATTCATTAAGTAAAAGTTAAACCGAGACGCACCTTTACTATAATGTCGAGCAAACAAACAATTGTTTTTAAGTGTTAATCTTGTTAAATTCTTGTTAAAGTCCTCCCGTGCACGCTCCCACGGCCGACGTTTGGCAGCCAATCGATTTTTGGCACAACACCGGCCCATGTTTCCAGGTGGTCAACAGTGACGCTTACGTAATAAATGCGACTTATACGGGGAAGCAACGCATTTGTTTTTTCGACTTTATTAGACATATTTGGACTGATGTGACCTATACGGTGGTACGACGTGTACAGCGGAAAGTACAGTAGGTATAGGGAAAAAACTATCGGTACTGGATATCGGCCAAAAATCCAATATCGTGCATCCCCAGAAAAAAAACATGCAATAAGGTTATAAACAGCATACAAATACTTACAAGAACAAAAACATTGTATGTAACCGTTTTTTAACATAGGTTAACACTTTATGATAAATAACATTTTCAACACATATTAAAGTTTTAATGGCAAAAATGGTACAACGCATGAATACAAAAGGTTAAATCTGCACCGTTGTTGTTTTCTAGCACGTGTGAATGGATGTGTGCAGCATAGTTTTACCAAGAATTTGAGTTGGTCAAGCATAAGCAAATGGTTTTATTATTCTAAAGCCGTTAGGACGTGAGTGAGAGGAGCATCAGTAAGTTTAAGTATCCATACTGCTGTGGGCAGAGCTCCAGTTAAATTATTTAAATTACAATGTTTGTGCATCCCATTTTCTGTAACCGTCAACAGACTGGGATGAAATCTGACCTAAATGAAGACAACGTGGGCAGAAAGCAGGTTGGCCTAAATTATCCAGGAGCTTTGATTTCACATCTAAACAGGCTGAACATTGAACCATGAAACTCAACTCAGGAGCAAAACTTGAAGGATCTGGCAGTTTCATTTTCATTTCATATATTCGTTTAAAAGGACAACGCACATTAATCATTTTCAGTAATAATAAAGTGCTGGAATTAGAACGACGACTAGATTTCATCCGTAAATGAGGCATGAAAAACGAGGAGCGTGTTGACAGGGAGGGGTGGTGGGTGAAATGCGACGCAGGTAGTGAGTGTTTCCAGTGGCCATGAGATGTACGAGAATAAAACCAAGGAGGACTTCATCTGGGAGTCAAACCTGAACCCTTCTTACTGCGAGGCGCCAGCGCTAACCCTCTGCTCCACCATGCAGCCAAAAAAACAGAGTAACAAAGCATGAAAGGTGAAAACCAAACCATAACAGGAAGGGATCCTTCTGAAAACACAAACAGCAAGAAAACAACAGATTCATTCAGCTCGTCTAAACATGTTTTTTCATTTTTTTAAAGCTCGTTGTTTCTGGTTTGCTCAATATGAAACGTCTCTGTTCAGCTCAACGCCAAGAAACAGACTTCGAACTTTGAACACAGCGGCTCTTTTTGTGTCCAACAAGCCACAAATCTACAGTTTGAGTTGGAAGAGACCAAAGAAGAAACACTTCAGAAGATGCAGAACAGAAAATCCTTCTCCTCGCGCCATTTTTTTATTGCTTCACTTAATGACGTCACCATAAAGTACGTTTGTCAAACATCTATAAAGCTTCTTGTCATGTTTTGACCAATCAGAGCAGTCATGGGTTTCCAAATGAAGAAGCAAAAGAGGTGCACGGTCTACAAAAAAACGTGTTCGTGAACAATAAATCACACTTTACACCAAAAATCAAACCCTAAACCTTTAATTAAATATAAAATGGGCACTTTGCTTGTGTATTTATGTGCCTGTGTTTTATTTTTCTTCGTTAAAGCAGTTTGTGATTCCAGAGGACAGAATTATTCGCGTGTACAACAGCTCAACAGCAGCGATTATTCAGCCGTGGCGCTGATGTCACGAGGTGAAACGTTGTCTTGTGTGATTTCTGAGCGCAGATCTGTAATCACAGTTCGTCAGGAGGCTGCTCGTGTAATCGCACCAACCGTGTCGTTTGCTGTCACGAAGAAGAAACGCTTAGATGCTTCCCTTTTTGCATGTCCAGTCTCATTCTTCTCTTTTTGTTTTTAAATTAAAGACGAGTGCAAATAATAAAATCTGGCTGGTTATTCAATCATTTCTTTCCTGGGTAGCTCGGTACTGAAACTTCTACAGGTTGTTTTTATATATACACTTTTTAAATTCAACCGTGACAAGCTTCAGTCTTAAAACAAAGGGATTCTGTGTTTATTTTTTCCCAATTTCAAATTGTACTTTTCTTTAAATTTTACTAAGATGTCTTTATTTTGAAATGACTCCTAGTTTTAAGAAAAATGAGACGAGATAAGGTAGAACTTTATTGATCCTGCAGGAAATTGTTGCAGTTGTTTAAATTCATCAAGGTCAAGGTTCTTTATTGTCATTTACATCACATGTGGTACATGAGGTGGAATGAAACTGTGACAATTGTGACGAAATTTAACACATTGACCTGACTCCGCCATGTTTAACAAGACTCTACAGGTCTACCTGCGGAGGAAACTAAAGACCCTTCATGTCAGCAGGAGCACACTGACCTTGATTTGCAAGTACCTGATTGAGTCCATTTTGAAAATGTTCTTAAACAAAGCTAAGTAGGCGCATCTTAATGGTGTTAACTAATGGTGATAATTCTACTAATCTGGTGATAATATTCATACTCATCTGCTCACACAGACTCATGTTCGTGCTGCTGTTGTTCAGTTTATTACTGTTTTTGCACCAAGTGTTTAGCATATTTCTTAGTTCATACCTTGGATCTTATTACGGTGGTTCTTCTACATTTTGTACTTTTGTTGGATGTAACTGGGACCCTGTGTACACAATTTCCTTCCAGCACATGTACACGTGATGAGAATGACAATTAAAAACACCTTGACCTTGACCTAACGTGGTCTTTATTAGTTTCGGTTGTTGGTTCTTGTGTGTGTATGATGAATGTAGAGCATGTCAAAGGAGAATTTCTACTACAATTGTGGTACACAAAGTTTTATCTTATGTTATCTTATGTTAATGAATCAATAGCAATGACCCAACAACATTTGACCTTTATTTTGGACCTTGACCTTGAAGCTGGGGTGATGATTATGCATTAGACTCTCCGTCTAGTGATGATGCATATGTGTTTGAAGTTTCGTTAACTTATCTTGAGTGCATCAAAATGGGAGTGGTGGCACAGAGGTTAGAGAAGGTGGGCTTGTGATTGGAAGGTCGCTGGTTCAACTCCCGGTACAGACAACATCAAAATGTGGGTGGGACCTGCCTCCATCATTTACCCCACTCTAGGCCCTTGAGCAAGGCTCTTAACCCCCACCATCACCCTAGATGGCAGCTCTCTGCTCCACACAGAGGGCTGGTAGCTCAGTGGTCTGTGGTTGTGTCAGGAAGGATATCCGGCGGAAAACAATTGCCAAGTCTTCGTGCGACTTAGTTCGCTGTGACGACCCCTGAAGAAGGGAGCAGCCGAAAGAAGAAGAAAAATCTTGAGTGCATCAAAAGTTACGTTTGGGACAAAGTTTACACACAGAGACCAAACCATAATAAGTCCTGCCTTTGACGGGCGTATAGAACTAGAACTGACCTGAGCTGCTGCTTTGACGAGTTCAGAGTTGGGTTATGTCCGTCCTCTATGAATAAATGCTCCACATTTGTCTCGTCCTACAGATTTGCACTCCAGACCTGGTGGTTTTTCTGGCCTGCACCAACCACCGTTTGAAGGAGAGGCTGCAGAAACGAGCCGAGCAGCAGGGACGACCTGACGACAACCCAAAGGCCATCGATCGCCGCCTCACTAACTTCAAGCAAAACACCATTCCTCTGGTCAAGTACTTCCAGGAGAGGGGCCTCATTGTTACGGTGAGCCCAGCAGAAAACATCTTTTATTCACAACACTAGAAGCTAAAAAGTAGGGTAATTAAAAAGGTGTCTTTGTTTATCAGCAATCTCGAGTGATTAATGACCTTTCACAACTCAGACGTTAATAGTTGCAGAAAATGAGGTAGAAATGATCCACTTCTTTTACCAAAAGAAATACCTGAACACAGGTCCCTCAGAAAACACCTGAAGAATCAAAACAAAAGAAGGATATTGCTTAAAAACATTGGCTACGATGTAGGAATCTTGAATGTTGAACACCATCAGAAATGTTTGTTTTCTACATGTCAGGGACTATTTTATTCATATGGCAACTAGGGATGCACCGATCCACATTTTTAAATCTGGATATCGGCCGATACCGATCCAGTTCTGATATCATGACCATTGATTTTACATGAGGCTGTAATAATCTCCTCTCAAGTACAATTTGTACAAATCTATGCATGCATGTCCAAAAAGGCAACTTGAGGTAAGTTTTATTAATGTTGGATAAGTTTCAAAGTTAGAATTAATTTCTGCTAACACAAAATGTGTTTTTTTTTATCCTATCTTTAAAGTGGATATTAAAGTGATTCATTTAAGTGATAGTTTGTTTAAAGTTATTATATATATTTTTTAAATAAGGTGGAGATAAGATTTTTTTTTTTCTTTCGGCGCTCTTTTCATTCAATGTTTTCTTTTTTATTTATTTGTTATGTTTATTTTATCTTAAATGAATGAATAAATGAATTAAATTAAAGAAAAAATTTATAAGCTTTAAACATCTGCTAAGTTCGTGGCATAAACCAACACAGATGTGTTTTTTAGTATTTTAAATCACTTTAGCCGTTTTTGTTTTGGTTTTTTTATATATATAATTTTTTTGTAATTTTCAAATCATGTTTTTTTTATTTTTTATGATTGTCTACTGTTGTACTGATAAATATCTCCTGGAGGGTAAACTATATCTTGGCTGCAAGTATCAAGCTGAGAAATCCTTCGTTTTCTACAACTGATAGTGGTTGGTCATTAATTATGATGAAGTTTAGCAACTTCTCTGTAAACATTTGAGCTCCGGGGCTTCAGCGATGTCTTCTTCTTGTTCAATCTGCAGCTGGCAGTCTGATCTCGGTCAGTCACGTTCAGTCTGCCCTCGTCAGAGACGAGAAAAAAAAAAAGGTTTCAAGCAAGGATTTCAAAGCTGACAGGACTGATTTGTCCCTGAACACGACCGGGCCAGACTACTTAAAACTTTAACAGTTAAAAGTATTCTTGCTTCCTTGATTGAGTCAGAAAATATGCTGCTAGATGGTTTGTAGAAGATGGAGAGAGGTTTTATCTAAACCAACCAAGAATTCCAGTGTTCCAGGTGTGAGGTGATCGAGGCATGAATAACTTTGTCCAGGTGTTTTTTATTTTATTTTATTTTTTTAAGAGCGATACGGCTTCGCTTTGGTGCTCAGTCTGAGTTGTATGTCGGAGCTTTAGGGCCATGCTAAAAAAAAAATATTTAAGCCATAAAATTACGAGAATAAAGTCGTACGAGCCTTTTTTTTTTGGCAGCTCTTATTTATTTTTTCCACGAGTCAGATCCACAACATGACCTGTCAATCAATCCAGAAGGGGTGTCAGCAAATGACCAATCCGAAGCTAAATGCTTCTTACCTGCAGAGCTGCTGCGGCTCATCAGAGCGTACCACCTGACTACGCAGGCTCAAAGTCCTGATACTGATAATAATTTGATGCTGATGTGCTGATAGATTAACGGTCTCCTGATTTGCTAAACCAGTACCAAAGTATAACTTAACAAGATACTCAACATTCTTCATTTTACCACAGTTAAAATGCAGTAAACCTGCTTTATCGTGTCGGAGTTTGGATAATATTACGACTCGTTTACCTTCAGATTGGTCATTTGCTGACACGCCTACTGGCTTGATTGACAGGTCATAGGTAAATAAGCGAGAGCAGTAAAAAATAAGTCTCGTATGACTTTATTCTCGTAATATTATGGCTTTAATTTTTTTTTTCTCCGTCGTAGAGTTGTAACTGTATCTGCATCAAATCTCACTGTGAAGTCCAAATCACTTTACATTTACAGATCTGATGGCGTCGGAGGAAAAATCAGAACATGAATGCCATCAGCAAATTAGAAATCCACTTTGATCACATTAGGGACTGTTTTGCAGAACGTGTTGTTAATGTCAGTCTGAGCAGAACAGCGATGGCCTAAAGGCACAGAAACTTATGAGAAACTGCAGGGAGAAGGATTCTGAGCCGAGTCCTTTCAACTCCGTTTGGTGTGAAGATGCGGACTGTTGCTGAGGACTCATTGTTTACTTCAGACCTCTGGGATCTGTCAGAGTCAGCGCAGAGGAGCATCGACTTACTCTCAATTTGTGCGAGTCGAGTGCTAATGGGAGCAGCTGTCTCCTGCAGCTGAAAGCCCTCTGTGCTGCTGGGAGTCTCATCGATCAGGCGGAGACTCGGCGCAGCCTCGTTTTCCTCTCAGCAGAGGGACTCTGAGCGACTCCGACGACCGTGAAGGGAGAAACTTTGTTTGTGTGGCTGCATGGATTGTTGTTTCTGTGCTCCGTGGAGTCAATATTCTCGGGTGAAATTCACACTTTATAGTCTGCCGTCCTCTTTATGTCTGTAAAAGCAAAACAGAGTCAAACCAGCATTTCTTAAAGGACTGCTCACACGATCTGTTAGAGCTCAGAGTATGTGTTAGGGATGACACTCAGCTGCAACCACACCAAACTGTAGATCAAAATCTCAACGTATACCATATTTTCCGCCGTACCCGTCGCACCGCTCTATAAGTTGCATCGGTCCAAAAACGTCAAATGAAGTGGAAAAATCCTTAAATACATCACTTCGCCGTATATGTTGCATCTATTATGCGTCACTGCTGACAACCCGGAAATGTGGGCCAGTGTTGTGCCAAATGGCAGCCTCGGGGACGTGCACGGGAGGACTTTAACAAGAATTTAACAAGATTAACGCTTAAAAACTATTTGTTTGCTCGACTTCATAGCAAAGGTGCGTCTCAGTTGAACTTTTATTGAATAAATGCACTTTTATGGTCAAATCAGCTGCATTTACAAAAAGTATTCGCTGCCTCGATGCTCCGGGAGCGCGCACTGAGGGAGGAAATCAGGAAGGAGGACTGTGCATTTCTTCGAAATTTAACAAGATAAGCACCTCAGACGGCTGAGTCGAGCTGGTCTGGGAAGCTCAGTCCTCACCTCCTTCTACAGGTGTGCAGTGGAGAGCATCCTGTGCTCGAGCATCAATGTGTGGCATGGAGGCTGCACAGCTGCAGAAAGAAAAGCTTTGCAGAGAGTGGTGAAGGCTGCACAGAAATCTGTTGGAATCAGTCTCCCCACCATCACAGACATCTACACCTCCAGATGCAGGAAGAGGGCCACCTGCATCATGAAGGACCCCACCCACCCAGCACACACACTTTTTGCCCCACTCCCCTCAGGAAGGAGGTTAAGGAGCATTAAGTGTAGAACCACTAGACTGAGGAACAGCTTCTACCCTGAGGCTGTTAGACTCATGAATCTCTAACTAGAATAATCACTGTGAAAAACCATATCATGTTGCTGCTGATCTGTTTCATGTTGCTGCTGATCTGTTTCAATGTTGATGTGTTCATGCGTGCACATCTGCTCACAGACTCATGTTCATGTTTGTGGTGATGTTCAATGTTTTATGTTATGAGTGCTTAGTGTATATTTAGTTGATGTTTTTCTTAGTTCATATCTTAGATGTTATTACTGTTTTTCTTATACATTTTATTGTTGGATGTAACTGGGACCCTGCGTACATAATTTCGCTCCACCACATGTACCACATGAGGTGCGAATGACAATAAAGAAACTCTGACTCTCTCTCTCTGACCTAAACAATTATTTGTTTGCTCAACTTTATAGTAAAGGTGTGTCTCAGTTGAACTTTTACTTAATAAATGCAATCCATACAACTCTTCAGCATATGTCTCAGGGCATGCAAATTATGCAAAAAAAAAAAAAAAACGTGACTTATAGGCTGAAAAATATGGTACTCTCCGATATAAAGATTTTCAAGTTAGAGCTGTTTTTGTGTTTCTAAGTTTGATTAGCTGTGGCAGCCATCTTGGATCCAGTTGACTCCAAAAGATGATCAGTTGTAGACATACAGTATGTCTATTGATCGCTTTCTGAGAGTTCCATGAGATATTTTGCTAACAGACCCAGTCAATTATATTATCACCCACAGCCATTACCGGATGACAAAGAGAAAATATCTGAAGGGTAGATACGCTTGATGATATATATTTTATTACAAGGAATTTTTTATAATTTTTTTATTTCCCTGAACAACATCATAAAGGTTTTGTTTTATTTTGTCAGTATTTTTGCTTATTTCAAGTACATCTTGCACTGAAAATAGATAAATTATTGCCAGCAGAATTTAAACAAGTTCACTTGTTAAGAAAAAAAAATCAGGTGTAATACTTTAACATGTTCGAAGAGGTACAGGGTCTTAAAAAAAAAAAGAATTATGTGCCTTAATAATATTTTATTAGCAGTATTATAATTTGGATTTCAGTTTTCTGTGGTGCTCCATGGGGTTCTGCATCCCGTCTGATCCTGACTCTCATTTCAGTTCTCGTTGTTTCCCTGCAGCTCCTCCATCACTGCATCCTCTGGTTTTCTGTCCTCGCTCTGTGTTTTCATCCCAGCAGTGAAACAAAAGTTTGACGAGCTTCTTTTCGTGGCACATTCTCCAAACATGCGTTTCCTTGGACTGCACAGGAAGCTGACTTGCTTTTTTTCTTTTTACATTTTGAGAACTTCAATGGTTTTAACATTTTGAGAACTTCTCAATGGTTTTATCATTTTGAGAACTTCTCAATGGTTTTATCATTTTGAGAACTTCCATGGTTTTAACATTTTGAGAACTTCTCAATGGTTTTATCATTTTGAGAACTTCCATGGTTTTATCATTTTGAGAACTTCTCTATGGTTTTAACATTTTGAGAAGTTCTCAATGGTTTTAACATTTTGAGAACTTCTCAATGGTTTTATCATTTTGAGAACTTCTCTATGGTTTTAACATTTTGAGAACTTCTCAATGGTTTTATCATTTTGAGAACTTCTCTATGGTTTTAACATTTTGAGGACTTCTCGATGGTTTTAACATTGAGAACTTCTCGATGGCTATCATCTTGAGAACTTCTCAATGGTTTGAACATTTTGAGAACTTCTCTATGGTTTTATCATTTTGAGAACTTCGATGGTAAATTACCTCCTGTAAGTTACTGCTTCCACTTCTTGTCAGCCTCAGTGGGTGTCAGACAGAAACTGTGTCACTCTTTCACTCTCTGAGTCTTTCTGTCTCCTCAAACCTTCCCTGCAATCACAAACACGTTTGACACCCCAGAAATCAAAATGCTGGCAGAATCAGAAGAAAAAGAAAAGTCACAACAAATATGAACCAAACACTCAAGTGTTTCTCTTCAGAATCAGACGTTTCATTTTGCAAGCTTTGCCTTTGTTTGTTTTCTGCTTTTTAGCTAGTGAGCAGCTAAAATGTTTCTACATTTGAACAGAATTTCGGTGTTGCAAACACAAGAACATCCTTCAGGTGTGTGCTGAAAATGAAATGTAATCTCCATCACATGAAATTGATCAGATTTTACCTCCTCAAACGACCACCACCCAGTTACAGATGTGATTCACGGACACCAGGTTATTTCTGCAAGCTGAAGTCTTCGTGATCGGTGAAATGCTACAAATTAATTTAGCTCTGACCCGACTGTGTGTTTATAGTTTCATTTGTGTTTGACCCTCAGAGCTTATTCTTTCATTTATCAGACTCTCCCTTAAGTCTCCCTCTGTACAACCTGCAGCTTTATATTGAATTTCAGCTCTGTTTGATATCTTTCTCTTCTGGTTGTCCCTCTCGGTCGTGTTCTTCACCACAGCAGGCAGTTGTTTTGTAAAGAAGAGGCAGATGGAGCTGATGGATGCAGTGAGACGGACTAATGAACAGCCGAAACACGAGAAAGACTCACTAACAGCTACTGTTTTGTTAGTATTACATTTCAGCTGCTCTTGATTATTAAATCTTTCTGAATTGCTTGTGGAATTTTCAACAACTCGGTTTCATCTTCAACAAATCTCCGTTAAACAATCAGCCTCAGTTCTGGACAAAAAGATGATTTTTAAACGACCGTCGAAGGCGAGGCGAGGCCCTTAACTTCTGATCCACCCAAGTTAATTTAACAAAACTTGATACACATATGTATCATGACTAGACGTAGCGTCCCTGCTTCAAGGTCAAGGTCACAAATCAAGGTCAGATGTTACACAAGGTCTTTTAAGGTCCGGGACGTTGCTACAGCTTGATGTGTTGCTGTAGAACAGTTGGTCTGCGTGTGAATAATGTCAGGTCTTCTTCTTTTAGCTTTTCCCTCTTCAGGGATCTCCACAGCGAGTCATCCTCCTCCAGCTCTGTTCTCTGCATCTTCTGTCCTCACTCCAACTACCTCCATGTTCTCTAACTGCATCCAAATATCTCCTCTGTCTTTTTTCCAGGCAGCTGCATTTCTAACATCCTTCTACCAGTATACCCACTGTCCCTCCTCTGGACATGTCCAGACCATCTCAGTCTGGCCTCTCTAACTTTATCTCCCAGTTGTTCAACCTGTGCTGTACCTCTGATGATGTCATTCCTCATCATATCCATCCTTGTCACTCCTAAGGAGAAGCTCAACAACTTCATTTCTGCCACTTCCAGTTCTGTCTCTTGTCTTTTTGCCACAAAAACACAGATTTGTTTCTTCTCAGGTGAAAGTCTCAATTCACCCGTGGCTTAATTACTTTTAGCTCAGCACAGTCATCTGTTCACGTTAGAGGTCAGCTTTAATCAATGAAGACCTAATTGCACTAATAGATAATGACAGTATGTCATCTCCTGATAATCAGCGTCGAATTAGAATGACAGAACTGTCATTACGCACAAGTTTATTAGGTCTTTGATGATTTTTTTTATTAGCATTTCCTCATTTTTTCGTTCAGTTTTCCATCTCAAGCATTACGTTTTGCTTTTAGGTGATGAGAGTTTTTATTTTCCTTGTAGGTTGAGTCACTTTATCATAGCAGGCATGTCCTCGATGAAGCCAGAAGCGGAAATTGCAGCGAGTGGATGGATAATTGTTTGTTGGGGCCACAGTCGAAGCCGTCCTGTCGTTCGAGGAAAACGGGCCGAGCTGATTAATTAATCCCAGAGAGAATCCAGCTTCTCCCTGTCCGTACGCTGCCAGATGCCTGGCAGACAGAAACAAGCAAAAGGTGTCGCTGCGAGTCCCTCCTGAGATGTTAATGAAGAATTATTTCGTTACGAGATCCACAAGCGAGAAAAATAACATCTCCTAGACTCTGAAGAGACAGTAAAAAAGAATCTGAACACAATATCCAACCCTAAAATCTATTCAGAACAATTTTCAAGGATGTTTCTGTCTTTTGTAAGAGCTCTTGTGGCCCGAATCTTTTGTGAACTTCCTTTGAATTTGCTCCCATTTCTACAAAAGCACAAAAATAATATGAGGGTCTAGAATAACCTGCTGCTATTTAGAGCTCTGATTCATCCATTGTATTTTTATCTTTTGAAATCGCTGAGACGATAGATGAGAAACTGCTCTTCACTCCTTTAAAGAACAGGGTGTCTCGTCACGGCGCTGAACATCTGTCCTCTACGTGGAGGCTCTCAGTGGGATGTCGACTTGACTACATTTTCTAAATGCAGATGTTTTACTGTCATCTCAGGGCATTGAGGGGATGAAAGGTTAGTGGATGAACTGTAATGTTTGTTTCCTGATGCAGGGAATGTTCTCAGCAGGTGCGCTGCAGGGACGTCGGCGCAGCTTTCAGACTCACATCTTGCTGTTGGAAAATGTGCTGGTTACTGTGGTTTTACTAAAACTAAAGAATATATTCCTAAAAATAAATGTGTGAAACCTGTGTAAATACATTTTCTTGAACCTTACTGACACTTTCAAGTAGCTCTTGCCTTCAATGAGCTTCTATATGAAGAAAACAGCTCATGCTCCTGTGGATGAATTTAATGAAACTTAAAGTAAACATTTACAGCTTGTCATGTTTTTGGTCAACTTGATCCAATATGGCTGCCCCAGCTAATCAATCTTAGCCATCATAATTTGACTCCAACTCTGTGCATTTTGCAGATATCGAGCCAACATTTGGTGTGGTAGTAGCTGATAGTCATTCACAACACAGACTGAAAGATCGTCTCACGAGCAGAATGGCTACAGCTCCGTCGTTTCTTGTATAAGAGGATCTTTGTCTTAAACTCTGGCATGAATGACAGCAGGTGGTCTGTATTCCTTCAAGGAACGCTGGGCATTTTATTTTCTTATCGTTTCTAATTACAGGCTGCTCTGATTCGCTCTCGCTTTTTGAAGTCTGGGACGTCAGTCTTGGCTGAACCTTCTATTTAAAACATTTAATTCAGGGCTATTCGACTAAACTGCTCAGGGGGCCACGGTTACTGAAAGCCAAATGCTCAGGGGCCGGACATCCAGCAGTTATTGTCATCAAGTAAGTTTGTTTTACAGTTTAAAATCTAGTTATATTTAAAGATGACCACATTGGTGGCCTGAACTGAGCTCATCCGTGGGCCTGATTTGGCCCCTGGGCCGCCACTTGAATAGCCCTGGTTTATAGTTTGGCTAACAAAAGTCTGCTGAGGTCAGTGATCTACAGCTGACTGGCCTTAGCCAACACAAATGGCTTTAACTCTGTTCTTTTGACAGAGAGTTAGCTAATATTTGGCGTGGTAGTAACTGAGAGTCATCCCCAGCGCTTGCTCTGAGCTCCAACAAATCAGTCTGTTTAAATCTTTGGGATGTGACGTAACATGATTCCTTCAAGGAATGCTAGTTTTGTATTTAGCTGATATTTGGTTCATTTTTTATTAAACGACACGTTTGTCTTTAGGTCATCGTTTGGTGTTTTTGACCTCGGCTTTTATATTTCTTTACATTTATTTCTGCCATTGTAAATCACTTTATTTTGTACTTCATTTTTGAAAGTAATCTTTTTCTATTTTTATAAATGTTTGTGTTTTGTTTTTGTTTTTTTGCTCTGTGAAGATATTTAGATTTTACTTGGAAAAGTGTTTTTGTTTTTTTTTCAAAACAAATAAGTCAAGTCTGGACGTTTTTGTGCGTGCGCGTCACATTTTACGTTTTTACTCTTGTTTTTGAGTAAATTTCGATTGGGAGGAAAACGCGAACTCTGCTTCAGACGAGGAGAATTCTGAGTCCGTGAGAAGCGTTTGTGAATAAACACGCTCGCCGGGGAATACTTAGTCTGATCCCCTCTGTTCCTCTTCTGCACGTAGACTCGGGGGAGTCTCCCACACAGCGCACATCGGATACAGTCATTCTTTTTTTAGGTTGTTGCCATGGAAACCTCCAGAGGAAGCTGCCTGTCGGTTGTCAGCTATCCTTATTATCCATTTTTCCTGACCTCCACTCCCACCACTGACATCTACTTATTCCTTTATTTAGCTGCGAGCAAGTAACCCCGACATGTGTCCCACCTGAAGAAGGTGCAGCAGGAAGTCAAACTTTCAGCTCAACGCTTCTCGTCTTGCTGCTTTCTGATCAGATGATCAGGGGAGAAGTCTGCATCAATCAGAATCTCCACTTATCCATTGGTTGTGACGCACCGACAAGTTCTGAATGTGCCTCAGAAGTCAGCCGGGCTCTGAATAATCTGAACGAGACTCAAGGACACAGAGGAGAAGCTAAAAGTGTGAATGTTAATGAAGCATTCACACTGTTGTGATCCATTTTTCTTCCGTACGTTTTTCAGCATCTTTCTCGTTCCACAATTTTCCCGCCATTTCAACAAATCGTAAATCAAAACGTTCAGCTCGTTCAGGAGAAAGGTGCTATGACTTTTGGTATTGGCACAACTTAAGCTTTTTGAAATATTTAGCCTTTTCTGCCATTTTTTCCTCATAGAAAATGAATTGAGCTCATTTTACATCCATCAAATACATTTGATTGCTCCTTTCACATTTTGTCCTGCTTCAGCTTCTTTCAGCTTCCTTGTGCAAATTTAAACTTTTTTCAGCTACTTCCAGCTAATTGTATCTGTTCTGTGCTTCTTTTAGATTATTTCTGCTAACTACAACATTTCTGTGCTTCTTCTAACTTCCTTTGGCTAATTTCAGCTTATTTTTTGCAAGTTTCAGTCTTTTCTGCTGTTGCAGCTATACTATTTAGCTGTTTTTATGCTAATTTTAGCTTTTCTGGCTAATTCCACATTTTTTGCACTCATTTCAACTTTTTTCAGCCTAATTCAGCCAAAATGTTCTCTTTCCACTTGCTTCTGGTAATTTAAGCTTCTTTCTGCCCTTTTAGCTACTTTTCAGCTGTTTGCTGATTTCAGCTTTTCAGATAATTTCCACTTCTTTGTGCTAATTTCTGCATCAAATTAATTGGGTAAACAAGTTATTTCTGCTTTCTTTTGGTAATTTAAGCTTGTTCTACCTTTTCAGCTACCTTCTCAGCATTTTTAAGCTAATTTCAGCTGTTTTCAGATCAAGTCAAGTTTTTTGTACTATGTAATTTCTGCTACTTTCAACATGGAGGCTGCACAGCTGCAGAAAGAAAAGCTTTGCAGAGAGTGGTGAAGGCTGCACAGAAGACTGTTGGAGTCAGAGCCTCCCCACCATCACAGACATCTACACCTCCAGATGCAGGAAGAGAGCCACCTGCATCATGAAGGACCTCACTCACCCAGCACACACACTTTTTGCCCCGCTCCCCTCAGGAAGGAGGTTGAGGAGCATTAAGTGTAGAACCACTAGACTGAGGAACAGCTTCTACCCTGAGGCTGTTAGACTCATGAATCTCTAACCAGAATAATCATTGTGAAAAATCACATGTTGCTGCTGATCTGTTTCATGTTACTGCTGATCTGTTTCAATGTTGCTGCTGATCTGTTTCAATGTTGCTGCTGATCTGTTTCAGTGTTGCTGCTGATCTGTTTCATGTTGCTGCTGATCTGTTTCATGTTGAAGTGTTCATGCGTGCTCATCTGCTCACACAGACTCATGCTCATGTTTGTGCTGTTGTTCGACGTAATGTTTTTATGCCATTAGTGCTTGGTGTATTTTTAGTTGATGTTTTTCTTAGTTCACCTCTTAGATGTTATTACTGTTTTTCTTATACATTTTATTGTTGGATGTAACTGGGACCCCGTGTACATAATTTCGCTCCACCACATGTACCACATGTGGTGCGAATGACAAAGAATCTCTGACTTAAATTATTTCTGGTAATTTTAGCTTGTTGTTCTCCTTTCAGCGTATTTCTACTAGTTTCAGTTATTTATTTTTAATTATTTTATTGTTTTCTATTGTATGGGTGTACACATGTTTATGTTATGTTTTTAATTTTACTTTATTTGTGGGTGTACACAGGTCTTATGTCTTATGTAATGTTCTCATTTTTACTTTATTTTACTTTATTACTATTCGCACCTTATGTCGAAGCAAATTCCTAGTTTGTGAACCTCGTTCATTGACATGGCAACAATAAACTGATTCTGATTCTGATTCAGCCACTATTTAGTTGTTTTATGCTAATTTTATCTTTTTCCTTTAATTCCAGATTTTTTGCAATAATTTCAACTTTCTTCAGCCTAATTCAGAAATGAGCGCTCTCCACTTCCTTCTGATAACTTAAGCTTCTTCCTGCTGTTTTTGCTACTTTTTAGCTGCTTTTTGTTGTTGCTAATTTCTGCTTATTTTTTTTGCTACTTTCCTAAATCTTCTGCTAATTTCTAATAATTTAAACCAATTTCAGCAAATATGTGTTCTTTCTGTTTTCTTCTGCTAATTTAATCTTGTTCTTCCGTTTCAGTTATATTTGAGCACATTTTTTGCTAATTTCAGCAAGTTCTTCTGCAGTAAGCATTCACACTGCGTTTTCGCCGGAAATGCAATTTCTCTAATGTTGTGTTACTAAAGCCTTTGTTGAAATAAACACAAATGAGTGCGACTCTGAGCTCGTCTGTCAAACTTTAAACTAAGTGAACAAAATAACATTATTCTGAAGGAAACGTTAACTCAACACTAAATCATTACTTGTTTATTTTTTTCTGTTACTTTGTCAGTTGGATGCCGATCGAGATGAAGAGGAGGTTTTCTGTGACATCAGCATGACGGTGGACAACAAGCTGTTTCCCTCCAAAGAGCCGGCCGCCGGTAAGTTCAGCTCAGAAACAAACGCCTTGAGAAGTGCAGCTGTTGGCAGCTGTGAGATCATCCTGGTTGAGGAGTTTCACTCAATAAATTTAAATGAATGAATAATTTTAAGTAAAATGCAAGGTGGAAAATAAAACTGTGATATCAGCAGCAGCAAAATATTTATTAGAGGAAGCAGATCTTTCAGGACGGAGGCGTGTTTAGCACAGATTGGGGCGTCCACTGTAACCGTAAGACAAAATGTCACTTTTAACTAGTGTTATAGTACTCGAGACCGGTCCTGGTCTTAAGACTGGTCTCAAGACCACCTTTTGATGCTCTTGGTCTTGTCTCGGACTCGACCACATTTGGTCTTGGTCTTGTCTCGATCTCGGACGTTGAGGACTCAGGATTTTATTTCAAGACAAGTCAAGACTGGAAAACTGTGGAAATATCACTAAATTGCCAGAATATTGTCCAGTTTATTTGTTAACATCTTTGTTTTTATTGGACGCAAAACGTACTGATTCAAATCCAAGCGATAACGTTGTCTCGGTCTCAGTCCACTCTGGTCTTGGTCTTGACTTGGTCTCAGGTTAGGTGGTCTTAACTAGAATACTTTGATTCCTTGAGGAAACGTTTTCCTGTCCGCACCGTCTGGACTCCACGATCAGTTCAGACAACATTTGTTAACTTGAGTCCCATCCAGGACCTGGTAATCCCTGTGAGTTCAAACAAACTCAACTGGACTTCATTTTTTTATTTATTTTTTAAGCGGTTTTGCTTCTCGTTTGAGCGTTCTCGTTTGTAACTGGAGATTGTCACTAACTGCTTGACTTAAAAGTTAAAGTTTCTCATCTGCAGGTATTTGATATTTTTTATTAATGCAACAAGAACTGAAGGAAATAGAACATTTGTTGTGAATAAGAAGTGTTTTTGAACATTCAGCTCTGACTTGATCACAACTCTGTGCAGCCTCATCCACCCTCGTCACCAAGGGTGGAAGGAAGGTTGTGGCTTAAAAGCTCTAAAACTAACAACAAAATTACAATTTGTGTATTTACTTGACTCAAATCGAATGCTTGGACTTTAATGCTTTTTTCATTTTACTAAACTAGCTTCACTAACAAAGGCTGCAGAGCAAATACAATCCCTGTTTAGATGATCTCAAGTCATTCTCACTCATAAATGACTACCGAAATGAATAAACACTGCTGTAAAGCCTTCTGATTGCAGAGGTATAGCTGCTGGACGTCACCTAAATGTTTTCTGTTTTCTTCTTAATATTTCTTTGTAAGCCAGTCCAACACAACATTCACAAACACTTATAAACTGGCCCAGAGATACAGTAATGACCTCCCGTCTCAGCACGGGGGCGGTTGAAGTCAACCTACTGATGTTACGCCTCTGAGCCACCGAGTGAGGTAGTCACAGAGCAGAGTTGGTGTGAAGTGGTCGATGCGATGATGGTGTCATTGGCCTGAAAAGGGGCTCCTCTGGAGATAAAAAGTAGCAGATCAGCTTGTGATCATTACTTCCCCACTTTTTTATACCAAAATAATTGCAACAACAAATGTAAAGTGACAACTCCCATGAACAGAACTGCAGCACATACAGCATATTCTGGTTTACCAGGAGTTAATATCAGACACAACTCAATGTTTTCAAGCTGTTGAGTGAGACTATACAGACTTATAGGTGACAGAAGCATGTTATTGTGTTTAAATTGAAGTTTTCTGTGCTGCACTGTGGTGCAGTTGTTAGCACTGTTGCCTCGTGTCAGAAGAATTTAGGCAAAGGTTATGGATGTTGATAACGGACTAATGTTAAATTAATGTTGAACCATGTGTGTGAGGTCAAGAGAGTCTTTTGTCTACTCGGAGAGGAGCCTGCAGGCTCACGGAGCCGCACCTGATAACTCCAAGGCCTTGTCTTCATCTGTAAGCTGGAAAGCAGAGGTCGTCTTGACCTCTCCTCTGTCTGATACGTGTGAATTATAAAACACTTCCTGCCTCACTGTCCGGCGCAGATTCTCACTGACGAGGCTCAAAGCATGTAATTTTTGTACATTTGTGAAAGCTTCCTCGTTACCGTCTACCTAGGTCTATCACGATAACTAATTTTGCTGGGCGATAAATTGTCTCAGAAATTATTGCGATAAACGATAATATTGTTTGAAATTTGACAATAATTAGTAATTGTCTAATTTATGAAGAAATGTTAATTTTTGTGTGTAGTACTTTTTGTTACCATGGGATGGCAGTATAGGACTGTTTGAACCGAAGGATGGATGGTGAGGGAGCAAGCAGCATGTCTCTAAGAAAACTGAGGGAGGCATCTTGACATGACATGGGTTGTCTCTCCCTGTTTTTGGTTATCAAAATGGTGGACGCTCAGTGTGGTTTGAGCTCTTTAGCTTAGCATTTTTCAAACAAAGCTTTTAATAAAAAAATCAGTAAAGTTCTCAGCTTCTTTTTGCAGAGAAAAAACAACGTTTTGCACGAAGGCACGAGTTTCAGCTGTGAATTTTGGAGCTTTGACAAGACGGAGGTTTTTCCCCGAGGTCAGCCTGTTAGCTTAGCTCGTAGCTTAGCTTCTCAGCTTAGCTCCAAAAACGTGATTTTGGACGGTTAAAACAGATTTTAAAGAGAAAGGGAGGGGTCAGTGACGAACACCAAAGATGAGCCTTTTGTCATCCAGTGTCTTCAGTAGAAAGAGAGAGACATGAAGAAACGATAAAACCGATAAATGAAAACGAGGTTGATAATTTTCATTTATCATGCGATAAATTGATTTATTGTTTATCGCGACAGGACTACGTCTACCATTGCAAACTGGGTTATAAAAATCTTCGTGTCCTCAAAGTGGCTTATTTGAGTAAGCAGATGATGAAATTATATTTATTTATCCAACACCGTGTAGCAAGAAGGTCTCAGGTTTGACTACCAGCTGTGTGGAATTTGCACGTTCTCCCCGTGCACGTTTTCTTTGAGCTCTTATTTTCATCTACAAACCAAAAATGTGCATGTTAGGTTGAATGACTGCTATAAATTGTGTTTGCATGAATGTTTGTTCAGCTCCTCATGCAAACCCTAAACAGGCCAACAGAATATTCCCCATATTCCAGCTACAGTGTCTGTTGTTGGGTCGACCTTCATGTTTCAACAGCGTCAGGAAGCTTTACCGACCCGTGGGCTCAATCGTTGCCTCACCTGCTGTCATTCCTTGGATTACGTCTCAAACATCCTCGGCTCTGTGGACCAGAAACGTCCCACAGGAGGTGTAGTGCAGAGATGCTAACTATCATAATCTGATCAAAGCTGCTCCAATCCCTGAGCCGTTCCTTTCCCTTTCATCATGCCGAGTTCAACAGCCGAATAATGTCCGTACATTTCACTTCAGCTCTCAGCAGTGTCGGCGTTACGTCCGACTTGTGCTCACAGCACCTGCAGAGTCATTTACCTGCTGCTTGTGCACGTGCAGAGCGCACCGACAGCCCGCATTTACCTGAAGACCACAATTATCACCCACCTGCTTCCTGATCGCCACACGAGTCGTCATGACAACGAGTGGCAGGAGGTTAGCAGCGTGTCGTGTAGTGGACGAGGTGCCGTGACGTGCAGTCTGCGATCAGGACCGAAAACACGAGGACTTTACGAGATGTGGTCAGCTCCGAAGGTGTTTCTGCTCTGATTTCATTAGTGATTTTCACAACAGCAAGACTTAAAGGCCATAAATGTTATTAACTTCAGCTGTGAAACGAGCCGTCAAAATATGCCTGGGTTTAATGCTCATCACAGTTTAGAACCAAAGAGAAGGTGGAACTTGAGACGGCGCCCACACAACACATTTTTAAGGACATGATTATCACGTCTTTACTAAACAACAAGCCTGTTTTAAATCATTTTAAAGAGGAAATGTTATACAATAGATCCGGCTTTTAAACATTATGAAATGTTCCAATGTCAGTTACGTAAACACGACAAATAGTTGCTGTGGAAAAAAACTTTGAGTTCAATCTTTAAAAGTATTTAGCGACAGAGGTCAAACCCGTGACCTTTTAGGTGTTTATGTGGGAAATATAAGTTAAAACGACCATTTGATTACTGATTTAAAGAGAATCTTGTTTTAGCTAAAATATAACTACAGTTTATCAAATGTTGGCATTTTGGGAAGATTTGAGTAAAAATATATTGTGCAGCAGCGAGACGCACGGGGTGGAAGACGACAAAAATGCTTACATTTTGATTTAAATGTACTTTATAAAGTTGTGGGAGTAAAAAAAAAAAAGTTTGCAACATTTTAGACAAATGGTCAAATGTGGTACGTCAGACACAAAATCCAACTTTCTGTGACACGTTTAAACTTGAAATGTTTCTTCAGTGACGTATTGAGACACGGCGCTCCAAAGGGAGCTGAGCTTTTTTATTTATTTAGCTAAAATCCCATTAACCTCTATTATTTATATCCAGTTTTTTTTATATATTTTGCTGTACAACATAACATTTTCAAAAGTCAGCACACTATTCCTGATCAAATCACAACATTCTGGTGTATAATTTTTACACTTTATTTAAAACCTGGGCAGCAAAAATCAGCACAAATGTGATGAACTAAATAGTAATGAGGCTGCTTTGGTGTGTTGGAACATTTACCAGATAACTTTCCCCAAATCTTTGCATAAAACTGAGAAGACCAAAAAGAAGTAAAGAAGCCTTAGTTTTTACTCCAACAGAGTTTATAGACTAAGGATGAGGAGAAACAATTTAAAGCTAAATCAATTTCTTTTGGTTTTTATAACCTAGTGGGACGATCGTGCGTTGACACGTTTTAGTTCCAAGTATCTGTTCTGTGAATAAAATCTGCACGTGTGCAACACAAACGTGCACAGAAAAGAGTAGGACGGCAGGGATCGTTCTATGTTCACATTCCTCACACAAATCCAGCATCATTTGATATTTTCTCTGCTGGTGTCCAAAATTAAAATTATTGGTGTACGTTCTCAAACAGGACATGGCAGATCCCTTCAATGCCCCAAAATGTCAAAATACAAATGGTGTATTAAAATAATAAAAGTGCTGTGTGTTGTGATCATTGTATGTTCCCATACAATGCCGAAATTGGTTCTCTGCATTTAACCCAGAGATACACCCAGGTGGAGCAGTGGGCAGCTATGTAGGCACCCAGGGAGCAATTGGGGATTGGGCGTCTTGCTCAGAGACACTGCAACATTTGGGAATGGCTGCGGATCGAGACTGAGGCTTTTGGGTCCCGGGTCAGCTGCTCTTGTCTCTACCCCACCTATTGAGAACCAATAATCACAATTTATCTTGTATCTTTTAAGGGGCGAGGCAGTCAGAACTCCACAAATTCTTTATCTAAGCCAGAGGAAATATCTTGCCTGGCTCTGACCGATGGAAACTTTTCAACATTTTCCAGAGGAAATGACTCGGAATCCGAATTAGGCCTGTCACGATAAACAATAAATCAATTGCATGATAAATGAAAATTATCAACCTCATTTTCATTTATCGGCTTTATTGTTTCTTAGTGTCGCTCTCTTTCTACTGAAGACACTGGATGACAAAAGACTCAACTCTGCTGTTCTTCACTGACCCCTCCCTTTCTCTTTTCTCTTTAAAATCCGTTTTAATCATCCAAAATCACGTTTTTGGATCATTAAAAGCAGCTACGCTGAGAAGCTAAGCTACGAGCTAAGCTAACAGGCCGACCTGGGGGGGGGGGGGGGGACACCTTGTCGAAGCTCCAAAATTCACTGTTGACCGCCATTTTGAGAATCGAAGAGCGACAGCTCATGTCACGTCAAGGGGCCTCCCTCCCATTTTTCTTAAAGAGAAACGCTGCTCGCTCTCTCACTATCCATCCTTCAGTTCAAACAGTCTTATACTGCCATCCAGTGGTTGAAAAAGGTATTACACTCAATACATTAACCAACATTTCTTCTTAAATAATTCTCAAATTTCAAACAATATTATCGTTTATCGCAATAATTTCTGAGACAAATAATCGCCCAGCAAAATTTGTTATCGTGACAGGCCTAATCCGAACACAAACTTTATATTAACCAACCTCTGCCAAAAAATAAAAATACACTTTCTTAGCAGCACAAACCACTTTATTCTAGTGTGTTTTGACAATAGTATCGTTATTAGAGTCCTTGATCGCAACCGAGATGAACAAAATGTGTTTCAGGTTATAAAACCCTCTGTGAGCATCTTGTAATTGTCAATTTAACAGATACTAGAAAGTCTTGCTTGTTCATTTGTATCGGTGTGTTGTACCACAAAGTCGTGCAAACAGCCGGTACACTGCAGCCTTCAACTGCTTTTGTAGCTTTGTGAACACTTGCTGCACATTTGCCACAACTGATGGACTCAGGAGGAGGCTGAGGTCCAGAGTTCCCATTAGGAGGACATGTGGCACCACACAGCAGTCTGAGCCAAGAATATGTTTCAGTTCAAGGTCGTCCTAATGAAAGAAAACCTGTTTTTTACTGGTTTGTTGTATTTTTAAATTGGAAATGACAAATCATAAACAGATGGTTATGATTAGGTGTGTGTGACAATGAAAAATTTAACCTTTATTGCTTGGAAAGGATTATTTTTAACATCAAATTAACCCACAAACCAGCCAGGTGTCTGCTTCTCTTCAAAATGTGTGCATCAGCTTGTTAAAGCCGAGCAGGTGACAAAACTGCTTCGTTCTCAGAGATCTTTGACAGTCCCTGACACAAACCTGCAGCTCTGTTCGACACAAAAGAGAGAAAGCTGTTTCATGATGGAGTTAATAAAAGAAACGGTGGAGGAGGAAAAACACAGAAATGTGCAAATTATTTGCAGAGCAGAATCTCAGAAGAAGATTCTTGAGCAAAATGAGAAACAAATAAAGATTTAATTATGGGGCTTTAATCAAGGTTTTGAAGATGCAATGCATCACATCTTGTTTGTTAACACTTCTAACATTTTGCCCCCCCCCTTTTTTTTTTTTTTTTAACAAAGCACACGTGTTTTAAGTTGCAGATAATTTCCTGCTTCTGTTTGTTGGAGACATTTTGACATTTGGTTGTAAGATCTGGGAACCAAAGCCAAAAATGTTCATCTTCTTAGTCATCTTCTGAAAAACATGAAATCTACTCTTGAGGATTCGAACGGGGAACTTATTTTTACTTCACTTCAAACAGATTTAGCTCCTGTAGCTTGATAGATGTATTTTTAGATGCACTCAACCATTTGATATCTGAGAAGTCAAGGATTTTCTTAAATAAGAACCTCAGTCTGCTCATTTTAAACCAATAAACAGCAACAAAAAGATTAATTAACACCTAAACAACTGACTTTTCAGAACACAATCACCCTTTATGTGAAGAACTGCTGCCGTCCTCTGATCATCGCAGCAGCAGGCGTTCTGAACCAACGTGCTGCTGACGAGGTCGACCTTCGTCGCCTGACGTCACGACTTTCAGCCCAACAAAACAAAAGTCACACCTCAGGCCCCGACCTCAGGAGAACCAGATGTTCTCTGGCGCTGACTCGAGTTGTAACGCACACAGGACAGTGTTTACGCCGCTGCATTCTGAAGCTTTTTAACATAATCTAAAGATAAAATATGAAGCTGCATCGTGCAACATGACTCTTTGAGCAGGAGAAAAATAAACCTAGAGGAGCTGCAGATGATTTCCACTGAGGAGAAAGATGAAGATGCTTTTGGTTGGAGTTTTTCACGCAGCATCTACTTGAGAGTAAATAACCCGTTCGTGATGTTGCATTGGAGATTTGACTCTGCCAAAATAATCAGGAACAAGAAGCTGTCTTTTTAAACTTTTATTATATTTGCACAGAGGAAACGTATCAACACGCTGGCAGGCTGCTCTGCAAAGTTCTGCAGGCAGAGGATTTTATCGGCAGTCTCAAAGCAAAGTTTGAACAAAGAGAATAAAGAAGAGTTGCAGACGGGGCTGAGTCTGGGAACTGGAGTCAGAATTAAAACCAGTGGGAACGTTTGTTTTGGGACGTCAAAGTTAAGAATCTGTCGGCTAAAAAAAGGAGTATTGTAAACAAGAGCAGCGATCAGCAATCACACCAAAGTTAAAGCTGCTTTAAATCTTACAGGAAAATAAAACTTCATGAAGCCAAGTTTCCTTCATGAACGTAGTTTAACATAAAGAGGCAAAGTGTGAGAAATAAAAACTCCTTAATGCCATTTCAAAATGCAACAGGGTTAGGGTCATCTGCTTACTCAAATAGGCCACTCTGAGGACACAAGAAGATTTTTAACCGGACGTTTAATTGCAAGTATGCTCACGAAAACAGGCTTTCACAGATGTACATGTTTAGAGCCTCGTCAGTGTGAATCTGCACCGGACAGTGAGGCAGGAAGTGTTTTTATAATCAGGCAGGTCAAGACGACCTCGGCTTCACAGATTACAGACTTGGAGCCGTCCTCGGAGTTATCAGGTGCACCTGCAGGATCCTCTGAGAGGAAGAGCAACTCCATAACTCACACACATTAAATTTAACATTAGTGACAAACATCCATTAACATTTAAATTTCCTTGACAACTTCCTACTTCATCTGCCATTGATTTTGTTCAGAAACAAACCAAATTAGAGTTTAATATCAGATCTAACACTGTACCCAAACTTTTTAATCTTTATCGGTGCTATTCAGTTGTCGGCCTGTGGGTAACTTCAATCCGGCCCACTTCATTAATTTTTTTTTTTTTTTTGGTTCTGGGTTTGCATTCTGTTTATTGCATTTATGAATCAATGCA
The DNA here is from genome assembly GCF_014905685.2 of Nematolebias whitei. Taxonomy (NCBI): domain Eukaryota; kingdom Metazoa; phylum Chordata; class Actinopteri; order Cyprinodontiformes; family Rivulidae; genus Nematolebias; species Nematolebias whitei. Next base: position 43,891,460 of record NC_056506.1, on the reverse strand, counting down.
ATAAAATAAACAATTTTAAAAGGTAACAGATCATTGTAAAGCTTGGGTTATTTATGTAATGATTTTAATCAGTGGATGTCCGGCCCCCGAGCTGTTGGCTTTCAGAAACGGTGGCCCCAGTTTTGTTGAATAGCCCTGGTCCGGGTCATGGGGGTCACTGGTCCCCATATCCAGCAGTCAATATGCGAGAGGCGGGGGACACCCTGGACAGGTCTCTAGTCCATCACAGGGACACAGAGACAAACAAGAAACAACTATTCACTCTCTCACTCACACCTAGGGACAATTTAGAGTTACCAATCAGCCTAACCTGCATGTTTTTAGTCTGTGGGAGGAAACCGGAGTACCCGGAAAAAACCCACGCATGCACAGAGAGAACATGCAAACTCCACCCAGAAAGGATCCCAGCCGGGATTTGATCCAACGACTTTCTTGCTGAGAGGCGGCCGCTCTCATCAACTACTCCACCATGCCGCCCTGGCTACATTTTTATTTACAGATTGGTCTAGCATTGCCCCGCTGTCTTACATGATGAATTTTAAACCACATGATCTAACAGCACTCAGAGGAAGTTGTGGGGATGACTCTCAGATACTACCACATCAGATTGTTGCTCAATATCTGTTAAATTAACTCAGTTCTTTTTTGTATTTTCTAAAGTTAATACAGATGTATGTAAGCGTAAAGTAAAAGTAAAATTCATCAAGGTATTGTGTAGAGTAGTAGTTCTCAAATTGGGGTCCCCGGACCCCCGGCGGTCTGTGAGCCAGTGCTTGGGGGTCTGCAAGGTTTTTTTTTTGTTTGTTTTACAAGCCTGTAGATATTTAACAACCCATTAAAATACACCAAAATGCAGGAAATCACATCTACTTTATTCAAAATTTTAATTTTAAAGTGGTTGTTGATGCTGTTAATTTTCTCAAAACTGTAATTTTTGGAAGTTGAAGTTAAAAATTTTTGTTAATTATGTGTATCTTGAATAAAAAATACTCCATGTTTAAAAGTATAAAAATGGTATTAACAATTAAAGAACAAGCCTTAAGTATTTATGTTACACACATATTTTCATTGCATTAAAGAGACTGTTACAGCCCCCTACACAGAGATCCTCTTTAATTATCCCGGACGAGCCCCCATTTATGTTACGCCCCCTAGACCTGGAGGCATAACAGAGACAAATTGAAGAAAATTATTTAATAAATATGAGAGGGTCCTTGAAACTTTTTCTCCCCTGTAAGGGGTCCCTGAACCCAAAAAGTTTGAGAACCCCTGGTCAGGTGTAGAGATTAGGTTGCATTACGTTCTGATGGTTGGATTTTTCTTTCCTTAGGCCCGAGTGAGCTGGACCTCAGTCTGTTGGGTGAAACAAGCAGCCTGTCAGATGTAGCCTGCAAGACTGATGAGGTAAGATGGTGCAGTGTCACGCTGAGCACCTGATATATTTGGTTGTTTCTCCAGAGCGTGTCCAAAACCACGAGGACTGAACTGTTCTGGTTTTTATCAATGGGAACTGCTGCACTTTAAGACTTGGACATATTTACTATTTGAAATACTCCAACGTCTAATGACGATGTTATTCTAATGACTCCTGTTTGAGCTGTATAAACATCAGCTTAGTAATAATCTAATTATACTGCCTCTGTTCTGTTACAAGAATTCAATTTTTAAATTGCCATCGCTAACGAGATAAACTCTCATTTCCACATCCCAAGCTTTTGTTATCTCATCGCTCTTTACTTGCAGCGTCACAGAAATGAAAAATGCAAATTGCCTTTTCAGAAGTGGCAAACTGAAATCATTTCAAAGGTCGGATGAGTCAGGGCTGCAAACGTCCTGAGATAGCGAGTTTTGTTAGCGCTTGGCGACGTTTCACATCAGCTCCGTTCCTCCACACAATCTGCTGCCGGTGAAGAAAACAACCCCAACAATAACCCCCAACCTCTGTCTCATTTTACATCCTGCCAGTCTGGAAACTGTTTTCCTGAGATTTTCTTCAACTTGTTTTTTTTTTTTAAGCAATGAGTACTTTTCTTTTTATTTCTTATTTTGAAGAGTTTTAAAGCTGTTTTCCAACCAAGGTGCATTTTGTTGTTATGATCACATTTAGTTTATTCAGTTCAGAGTTTGTTTGTTGTCTAGTTATTTTCAGTGAAGCACGGAGGGGGCAGTATCATACTGTTGGAGTCTCACGGCTGATTCTAACTAAAAGAACAATCACTGCAGCTGAAAATAGATGTCTTTGAGTAAAACCAGCCCTAAAGTGATGCCGCTGCTGTTCAACACACCACTGACTTGAACCAAGTTTACATTTAGAACCATCTGTGGACAAATGTTCACATAGTGTTGAATGGTGGACAGTGGACCAGAGCTTCACCCTTGCAGAGTTTTTGAAGGGGGTCATGGGAGTTTTACTCTCCAGTTTACATGTTTTGTGGATTTGAGGAGGGCACGTGACTTACCATTGGTATTTTAATGGAGGTACTGCAGAGTGTGGAGTCATCTTTAGGGGTAACTATAGCAAAAGCAAAACCTGTGGAGGGCGTCTAGTTTAGGAAGCTCAGTTGTCTCTTCTATGGGGTTTCATTGAGATCTTCATTGGAATCAGAGTCTGATTCCGTTCCCAATCAGAAAAAGGTGGAACGCTTCCTTTGGATCAGGGATGAGTCTTGACCTCAAGCGATGGTGTTCAAGTTCCTGGTAGTTTTCTTCCTGGGTGATGGTAAGATGGAGCAGGAGATGGATCAGGACCTTTAATGAGGGCAATGTTCAAGTCTGTCATGGTCAAGAAAGAGCTGAGTCAACAGGTAAAACTCTGGATTTACTGGTCCATCTTCTTGAGGCATGAACCATGACCACAAGATCAAGATTCTGGATGCAACAAATAAAATGAGCTTCATTCATATGGTGGCCGAGCTCAGCCTTAGAGACAAGGTGAAGAACTCCCATCTTTGGTCTAAGAACCTCTTGAGATCTTCCTGGAGGAGCTGGAGTGTTGCAGGAGAGTCTGAAGTCTGGGTTTCCTTCCTGGTTGGTCTGTCTTCGTTGGACTTGAAGTGATGTTGGTTTTCTTTGCCCTCATGGTCTCTTTGTGTCCTTGTCTTTCAATGAATCCATCTAGTTGATGCAGCGCACCAAGTGGGCACAGTTTGTTTTTATTTATTTGTTGTTTTTTTAATACCAAATGTTAATGACTCAGTAAATTTAGGTCCTCCCTTTAAGGTAACGCCTCTTCCTACCTCCTTACTTCTAATTAAGAGATGAACTCTTCTCTCGTTTATTATTAATAATTCTTCTGGTCAAATGTCATCAAACAGGTTAAAGGGGAACTCTGTCGCCCTCTTTATTGTAAACAGCTGACGTCCTGTCACCAGCTCGTCACCTTGCAGTTACGTATTTAGATTCTCCAGCTTTGTAACGATGAGTACAATTCCCTTTCAGACTCCAACAAAGAGCATTTTGAGAAGCTGCACAAATGGGCAATCTGAACTAGTCAATCAGACGGCCTTGAGAAAGATTGAATTTTCTGGAAAATACTTTCGACCAGCTGCTAAATGCACCTCATGTTGAGTCCATCCTGTTCACTGCTGGATAATAGTGAACTATGACCTGGAGCATGAGAGGTCCTTGAAGTGCTCAGAATACTGCAGATCCGTTAAAACTGGAGTTTTATTCATCAGTACATATTTAACTGCTTAGAGGAAAAAACTTAGATCTGTTGTACTTTTACAGGAAACTAATATTTAAAATTAAGTTTTGATTTTGATGTTGCATAAAGTGAATCCATCTCACATCCAGGTGCTGCGTTCAGCATCCTGAGAGCTTAAAAGGCTTCAGAACTGGTAGTTATTTCCCATAAAACAGTCTTTGTTATGCAACTGACCTTTAGATGATCAGTGGCCAAGTGTTGTCCTGTGCTCTTCATGCAGACACATTTAAACCTGTGTTCATACAACAAGTCGTAATCGACGTAAAGTAAAAACGCTGAGCAGCTCGAGGGCAAATGACGCGCAGACAAATCAGGCGGAAAGGTTGAAGGCGGAGATGTCCCCGTGTGACCCTTCCCCTGTCGAGCAGTGACACAGGCGCTCCGGAGATGTGGAGCAGAGATGCTGTGCCACCTCGCCAACTCACATCTGTGGCTTTTGATATGAGGCGGATGGATTTTTTTTTTAAGTGCTGATCAGAGAAAGCTGCAGACTCTGAGATGTTCTCTCCCTCTGAACTGTCCACCCCCTCTGGTTTATTCCTGCTGAAAGAACTTCTTTACAGACGTCAACATCTCACCATCTGAAACTGTGTTTAACTCATTGTACAGGTGGGATAACACACCCATAAGGATACAATATGATAGATTAAAAGATTATTTAATCCAAAAAATAAAAAATTAAATACACAATTGTAGTGAACTAGGCCTCCGATCAAACCTGCCTCTGAAGACCTTCATGGGACAGGAACTGTTATTTCATTGATTTGAATCCAGAAATACAAATTAGCTCATCCAGAGACTTTCTAATTGTATCCTGAACTAATCAATTGAAAGAACACTCTTTTTTATATTATCATTACTATTTTACAATATTTTGATAATCAAAAGTGTGTTTAGTTCAAACCATTTTTAAAGAAGTGAACCACTCATTTTAAATCAACTGTGAAACAGTATTAATGATTTTTTTAATCCTCATTCAAAGTAGAAATCAAGTTAAATGTCTATGTTACAAAGTAATTATGCATTTTTGATCTTCTGTCTGAAATGAGAAGGAGTGATGTCGGTCAAAAGTCGGAGACAGTCAAAAACAAGTTATTGGAACGAACTGTCGTGTTTTTAAACCTGTCAGACAGAAACAAGAAAACTGGAACCTGTAAGTCTGTCATTTCTCAAATATTTTCTCGTCTGTAACTAACCGTTCCTAAACATTTCTGATGTTTTCTTGACTTGTAATGACCCTCTGACGTCACTAAAACCATACCCCTGTTGGTTCCTTCAACCAATCAGGACTTCCTAAAAGTGACCAGAAGCAGAACTCTTTAAAAGTCGACACTGCCTAGTTCCATTAGTTCTTTTAGTTCGGTGAGTTTCGTTAGTTCTTCTGGTTCTGATGGAGTTCGGCTGGAGTTCCTAGGAGTTCTTCTGAGTTTTTCTCAGACTCAGTCTTCTGAGTCGAGTTGGGATTATGGAGCCTTCCACATCTGAGTGGAACCTCTGATGGACTCACAGCTCGCTGTGTACCTACCCGGGAGGTGAGCGTGTTGTTGAACGGAGTACCGTCACTACTTTGGACGATTCTCAGCCATCCTAAGGAGACGCTGAAAGGTAGCGTTGAAATGGAACTCCGTACCGGAGCTGACCTATCTACTGCAAAGGTAACGAGTCGCTTCACTACCTAGTGTACCAGGGCTGAGCTGGGGTCGGATGAAGGGTGCCATTCCTCGTCAACACACTTTTCCTCATCCATCTTTTCCCTCCATTCAAACTCCTTCATTTCCCATCTTTAAACTTCTATCTTGCCAGTAATTAATCCAGATATCTTCAGAAATGTCTGTTGTTTTTATTACGTGCCAAGTTTTATTAATCAGAGCCGATCAGTCTAATCAAGTGTACAATGTTTTGATGTTAAATTTTGATTCTGTTAATAAATGACCACATTTATTTTGATGGGTCAAAGAAAATTAACGTCTCATGTCACCGATTAAACCATCGACAACACAGTACCTCTGTCACATATCTGTCAAGTAGCTCGAAAAAGAGAGAACCCGTTATTCAAATATGACTGTAGTGGAGCTCTGAAGCTCACCAAGCTAACCTAGCCTTTAGCATACTACACAATGTAGGAAAATAAAAGTAGAAATCAGTAAAGTAAAAAAATTGCAGAAATGTGTAGAAAAGGCTTACCGTAGTTTTTGCTGTATAAGTCGCACCTTTTTGCATAAATTAGCATGCCTGCGACTTAAGACAGCGAAGCGACGTATTTGTTTGTTTGTTTTACCATATTTATAACCAATTTTTGGCTGAAATGTGATGAGTTCATTCATTCTGACATGGAAAATATAGAACACTACCATTTTCAGCCACTAGAGGACCCTCGAGTAATATGGCAAGCCAAGTGTCTCATTAATAGGTAAAAGTGGTTATTAATGAGATACTTTGCTTGCCGTACCATGCCACCTTTTTCTCGCTCCAGAACTCCTGAAACAAACGTCAAACCAGCTTGATGTCGCTGCACCGCCCAGGTGAAATGCAGCTGATTTGACCATTAAAGTGCATTTATTAGGGAAAAGTTAAACTGAGACACACCTTTACTATAATTTAGAGCAAACAAAAAATTGTTTAGGTGGTTATCTTTCGAAATTTTGAAGAAACGCACAGCGAGTCCTCCCTCTGTGCACTCCTGCAGCTGCGAATTGGCTTTTGAAATGCAGCTGATTTGACGTAAAAGTGTATTTATTAAGGAAAATTCAACTGAGACACACCTTTGTTAAATTTTGAGCAAACAAATATTTGTTTTTAAGTGTTAATCTTGTTAAATTCTTGTTAAAGTCCTCTCGTGCACGCTCCCACGGCCGCCATTTGGCAGCCAATCGACTTTTGGCACAACACCGGCCCACGTTTCCAGGTGGTCAGCGGTGACGTGTAACAAACGCAACGCGTCAGCGGTATTGCATAATAGATGTTGTAGTGAACTTAATCTGGTGTCACGACTAAGCCTAAGGTCAAAACCCTTGACCTTAAGAACCTTGTGGGACAGAAACTGTCATTTTATTGATTTGAATCCAGAAATACAGGTTCACCCATCCTGAGACTTTCTTTCTTGAAGATTCAAGTGAAAAGAACACTCTTTTTATTATCATTACTATTTTTACAAATGTTGATAATCAAAGTGTCTTAGTTCAAACCATTTTAGATGTTGCAGTGAACTAATCAATTTTATTAACTGTGTAATGATTTTTTATTCTCATGCAAAGTTAGAACTCATGTTAAAGCCGTTACAGAATAATTATGCATTTTCTGATTTTCTGCCTTTGAATGAGCAAGTGTAAGTTGGTCCAAGGTTGGAGTCAAACGCAAAACAAGTTGTTGGAACGAACTGTCATGTTTTTAGAATCCTCTCAGACATAAATATACAGGTTTTGGCACCTGTTTCTGAAACGCGCCAAAACAAAACTCTCTCTGTCTGTGAGAACATTTCTGATCTTTCCATAACAATTCTTGCTGCATTCTAACCTTTTACGTCACAAAACACACCCCGTCTGGTCGGTTCTGGCCAATGGGAGACTCCCGTATGGACCGGGAAAAGGGCTCTTTAAAATGTCGGTACTTCCTGGTCTACTCAGATCTGTAAACTACTCAGTTCTGCTGGAGTGCTGTGAGGGTTCCACTCGGTTCGGTGGAGTTCAGTTCTGTCCAGTTCTGTGCGGAGAAGCCCAGTTCTGGGAGACGGGAAGATCCTGACATGACAACAGAGCTCTTCCGAGGTTCATGGGATTATAACATTTTCCACTGAGGTGAGCTGTGAGGGACAAAAAGCTGCTACTCCGGAGGAGTAACAGCATCCTACGGAGACGCTGAAGGGTGCGTTAAACGGAATCTCGCCTGAGACATCTCCAGGTAAAAGAGTCGATTTCACCACCGAAGTGTACCGTAAGAAAAGCTGAAGAAAGCCCAGAGAGTGCCGTTCTGTTAACACACTCCCTCAAACCCCATCTTTTACTCTTCTTTAACTTCTTTCCCATCTTGAAACTTTTCTCTCAAGTAGAAATTCTTCCAGATATTTAGAAATGTCTGTGTAAAGTGCTCATCCACATCCGTGTGGGTAAAAGATCATAATTGTACAGTTTTCATAAATGTCTGTGGTGAAGCAACGGAAAAATCATGGCCGTACGATTTTTCCTGATTGATTGCTTATGTTGTTATTTTCATAATTTGCCAAATTAATGTAAATGTTTGATGTTAAACTTTGATTCTGTAAATAAATGACCGCATTCATTTTGATGGGTCAAATATAAATGACGTCTCACGTTTGCATTTCATTAAATTCAATGCACGTTTTATTCAGTTCAGAAAAATGAGGAATCCGCGTTAATTGATGAATATATCTGAGCATCTGTTCATCTACAATGTGACACATACAACAGCAAGTACGGTAATAAAGTAGAAATGTAGCAGAATAAGCCGACATAGACCAAGAGAGGCTGAATAAGATTATGAAAATCTGAAATTATCTAAAAAAAAAAAAAAAAAGGCTACAAAAAGCTGAAATGAGCAGATAGATGCTTAAAGGAGCATAAATAGTTAGAATTATTATTATTGTTATCATTATTATAAAATAAAATAAAATGCAGTTAAGGGCTAAGAAAAGTAGCTGAATTTAGCAGAAAAAAACTGAATGACAATAAAAGTCCTTCTGTTTCTCTAATAAACTGTGTCAGATCTTTAAAACTTTGGTCTGCAACTCAGACGGTGATGTGCATTTCTTCACATTTGTTTGAAACAACAAAACAGATCGCAAAGATGTTTTTATGTTTGTATCATTGTGAGCCTGTTCTTTTTGTAGCACAAATTAGTCCAACTCATCCGTCAATCTTCAATGAATATTTTAGTGTTTATGTGTCACGTGGAAGCGGTGCATGATGATTCTGCCTCCGAGTTATCAGACCAGTTGGTGTATGGATGTGCCAAAGTGACACCCGGCCCTCCTCCTTACTGGCAGCATTTATTCATCACCAGCAGCGCCCAGTTTCTGTCCTTACCCCCGTTCCTTCGCTGCTCCCCGACTCCAGCTACACGTCACGCCGACCGCTCCGCAGGCGAACAAACGTCCAAATCACAACCTTTACGAGCGGAGCGGGGAGGAGTCAGCCGGAGACGCAAATGTCAGCGGAGTTTGTTTTCCTTCCGACGTCTGTCAGAAGAAAATGTTGGTTTTCTGACGACTTCTGGCACGGAGCGGAAATAACCCCAGAACACAGTTTGGAGCGTCACGGTCCAGTTCAGCAACAACGAGTTTAAATCATAGGAGAGAAAATTAATGATAAAATTTATTGTCCTTTTACACCCACATTTTTCCTCTCAGATAATCAAAAGTTACTAACAAATTGTTTTTATTTGTTTGTTTTTGGTATGTTTTTTACCCTGAAGCTCCACACATGCAGATTTGGCACACTTAATTATATTTATTGACCACCGTCACCATCAGCTGGACTCTCATTTATCACTGAAGTCTAAATCTGTTGCAGGTATTCTTTGAAAAATAAATCTGCTTCGGTTAAGAGTTGGAACATGTTCCTCAGATTAGCTGAAATTAGCACGTTTTTAAAGTCTTGTGGGTTTTTCACATCATGCATGAAGCTAAAAAGAGGCGATTGGTTGACTCAAAAATATTTCCAGATAAGGAATGCATATCTCCTGCCATTTAGTCCACAAACCTTGGAAATGACATCACATGCAATCTCATGCGTTATTGTGAGATGTCACACTCAGACTATTTGTTGTAAATGACTCTCAGCTACTACCACACTGTAGTTTTAGCTACATATCTGTCAGTTTCACTGAGTTACAGCAACTTTCAGATTGTTGACTTTGGCAACAATTTTGACTCAAGTTACCCTAAAGGTTGTAACCAGATATTTGTACTCCAAGAACAATAACTACAGTTTATTTACCTCAAAGTTAAGTAACTTTTTCCTGTAAAGCATCTTTTTTCTATTACACCTGTATCTATGTAGACTTTGTGAGCAGGAGTACTTGAAGGTAAGCCACGACTTCCATTGTGGTGTGTGGCTGCATCTAGGCGTAAGAAGTGTCACTATCATGGGTTGCCATGTTAAAATCCAAGATGGCCACCGCCATATATACCTCTATCGTTTGAGGAAACTTTTTTTCCTTCTTTTGGCTGCTCCCTTCCTCAGGGGTCGCCACATGAACTAACTCATGCCAAGACTTGACTTGTTCTTTTTACGCCCAATGTCCTTCCTGATGCAATCACCGAGCTACCACAGCCCTCTGTGTGGAGGAGAGAGCTGCCATCTAGGGTGCCCGGGGGGGCAGATGATGGGGGTTAAGGGCCTTGCTCAAGGGCCCAGCGCAGGGCGAATGATGGTGGAGGCAGGTGCGGGCGTTTCACCTTTTCCACCCACATTTTTGATGGCGGTCTGAGGGGTTGAACTGGCGACCTTCTGATCACACGCCCAACTCCTCTAACCTCTGCACCACCTTTCACCTCATTTGAGGAAACTGACTTTTAGTTTTTATATTACTTAAAATTAGTTTCCTCAGATGTTTGGTGTGGCCTGTTGGGTGGTTGAAGATTAATCTAAGTTGGTCAAGGCCACCATTGGCCACCCCCTGGCTCCGCCATTGGCCTAGTGGTGGATTTAATCGTTTTCTTCACTCGCCACAGGATTCATCACTCTCCGCCATCTCGCATCAAAAACATTTAGGTTTACTTGCGTTCTCTGTTCAGTTCATCTGCGTGTTTTTGTTGATTTAATCAAAATAAAAACCGTGTTTAGCTGAACGAGCTGAAGGAATGTTTAACACAAAGATGCATCAGTTTCTTCTCAGAGCTGCCGGTCGTCCGACGAGTCTTTGAGAGCTCGTTTTTCTCCGACATGAAGTCAGCCTTCGCACTTTCAAACGTTTTTCAGTGGGAAGTGACAAAACACGGAGGCGAGGAAGCTCGTGACGAGTTGTTTGGATTGAAGACGGTCGTCGTTTGTTTCAGGTCTTTTGAGGGAAACGTGCTGCTCAGTCGTTTTCAAACTCCAGCAAACACATGAAGAAAACCTGATCTGGCCACCCAGCTCAGACACTCTGAGTTTTATGCTCTTTAACTAATCAAACCTCTTTTTTTTTACTTTTGAGCTGAATAAAAAACAAGTCAGACTGTAACGGAGGAGATAATTCGGCATCTTGTCAAGGAATTTTTGACTCCGACGTCGTCCCAGTTCAGAAACATTTCCAGTCACAATCATATCTTGCCGCTTGTGAGACGTGAATAAAGAGTTTAAGCTTTGTTTTGTTGACAGTTTTTAATTAAATTATAATTAATAGTGTGTGATTATCACCTGCTGACATTAAAGCCAGATGATCTGTTAGTAAAATATCGCACAAACTGCTGCACAGATTTTAAAGAAACTTTCAGAACGTAATCAATGAAAGTGCATCTACAACTGATTAACGTAACCCCAGTCAAGATGGCTGCCACAGGAAGTCAACCACAGCAAACACAAAAATATATACAACTCAGTCAGTTCCACAAATAACCTCAAATTCAGTGTGGTAGTAGCTGAGAGTCATTCACATTACATACTCTGAGCGCCAACAGATCATGTGGGAGCTTTGGATAAGAGTCTGGTGTTAACTGTTGGATTCGGACTTGTTTGTCTGTTAGCAAAATATCCCATGAGAATGTATTTTAATGAATCTCACAGGACGTAACCGTTGGATGTGTTTCTGCAGCTGATTAACTTTTAGAGTCAACCCAACACCAAATGGCTACCTCAGCTATTAAACCATAGAAAACACAAAAATACCCACAGATATTAAGCTAAAATGTGATGTGGTAGTAGTTGAGAGTCATCTACAAATACATACTCCAAGCTCTGACAGATTATGTAAATTCTTTATTTGAAACTTTATCTTTTAAAATTAAATTGAACATGTTTATAGTTGAGACTGATCTACATCCCAGTTTCTAGCTGTGAACAATCGTGCATTCAAAAAGATAGATACGACACACTTATACAAATATACTGGTCTTTATATTAGTAATACATTTTTAAATCTTTGTACAGAAAAAAAAAATAATGGTTAGATTTTGCAGTGAATGGGCCTGATTCTAATTTCATTGTACTTTAGTCTAATGATTCTCATTTTCTGAACAGATCCGCTCAAAAAAATCTTTGTTTCCTTTTTTCATTAGTGGTATGTTGAAAAAAATAAAGTTTTGGATCATCTTAAAACGTTTTGTGTGTTTCTCCAGGTTGAAGACGAGGAGGACATCGGTTTTGATGAAGGAGCCACAGAAAGTAAGTTCACTGAATATGCAGCTGAAGAGAAGGAAACGCACTCGTCACTTTTATTTTAAAGATTTTAATGAAACTGAATCTGTTCTCTTGCCTGTTTAGAACAGAGTGTTTAAAACAGAATCTACTTGAAAGGATAAGGCTGTAAACTTCGGTCATTCCTCCAAAACAGGCAGCTAAAATTAATTTAAATGATAAATTGTTCTTAAATTCTGACAGAAAACAATTGTCTGTATGAAGTCAGACGGACAGCAGAGCTCGTCAACAAGCTGCGCTGGAGGATGATTTTAATTTTTGTAGAAAACTGACGTGAGCGAACAGGACTGTTTTTCAATGAGAGCATGTTTCGGTTTCTGCTTGGAGAGTGAAGTCATACAGCTGATTGAGATCTTCAGCTGGCTGTTCGGTGGGTTAAATATGATTTCAGGGCTCAGGTTGGACCAGTTAAAGTAAGATCTTTAGGCTTGATTTACAGGAAAACAGTCGTAAAGTTGTAAAACGAACAGCATTTGCACAGAAACTTCCTGCTTGCTCTCGACAAAGATGCGTTTCCTCCCGCTCCTGCCTCCCTCCTGCTTCTGCTCTCTTGTCCTGTGAAACTTAGCACCTCTCTTTGCACATCTTCTGAATTGTAAATTATGGATCTGGTCAGCTGGTCTCAACACAATTTATAAAATTTTCTCGACAAGAAGACAGGGCAAAGGAGAGCCCTCATGCCCTGAAGGGACACTAGCAGTTGGATACACTATGGATCCCTGGGGGCAGTGGAAGATGGTGTCTGTCCATATTGTCCGCTGAGGATGTAGAAGACACGTACATAATTGGATTTATGATAACAGGATTTCTGCTTTTTGGACTTATTCCGAAGACACTGGCAGCGGTTCTGGCAATTATGAGGCTGCCTGCCTTGTGTGAAGGAATGTGCCGCGCTTCGAGCACTCAAGATGCTTTGTGAGCCAAGACGTAAGCTGGACGTGATTTCTGAGAATCGCAGGCCACTTGCGGCTCCTGGAATTTGCTGGCGTGAAGGAATCGACCTTGGAGAAGGCTACAAGCACAGCCAGGCAGAGTGACCACAAAATGTGGCTGTTTGGAGTCACAACTGAGAGGTAGCAGCAGAACAATGAAGGCAGACATTAAAAAAATAAAATCAAGCAGTCGGCCTGTCCCAAAACAATTGTTATCTGAATCTAGCTTCCCCACTTGGCCTTGAATAGGCAATCTCAAATTTCTCCTGGAGGTTATGTGAACAAGAAGTTTTGCTATGTCCCCCCCCCCCCCACCCGCTCCCTTCCCGAGGACATCTGTGGACCTGTATCAGAGCTGAGTCGGCTGATAGACACTGCACCATCTCTTATCAGGACTATGGAACTATCCTGCAGTGTCAACAGACAACACTGCCTTTGTTGGCCTCCTCATGCATTAATGTATTATGATGTCATTAATATGTTACTGTTTACGTGCAAGGTCTTTTTTTTTGCAACTTTCACACTGTGCCTCAGCCAGGACATAGTGCGAGATACGATTTTTTTTTTAACCACCTCTCCTCGTGTTTCTCTTTTCCTCATCTACTTGTGTCTGTCTGAAACAGGTCTCGCTCGTGAATGAGTCCTCGAGGCTCAATGGGAACTAACCTGTATAAATAAAGGTTGAATGAAAAACATATAAACAAAGGGGTGAGACTTGATGCTAAACGGTGAATTCCTTCCCTCTGACAGGTTATTGCACAGAACAGAAGAAACCAAAGGTCATCTTCATGATGGGTAAGTAAACCAGCTCCAGTTCCTCCTGGCTGCCCTGCACACAAACACATGCAAATCAGCGCTGGTGCAGCCGACCTCATTAGGAAGATAATAACAAGGCGATAATAAGCTGTTGTTGACTGTATCTGTTAGTCAAACAGCCTAATTTAACTCAGACTGCTGCTCAGACGGAAATGTTGTGTTTCGGGTCATTTCTGGTCCATTTGTGCAAAACAAACTATCATTATGCGAAAATAAGAGTCGTGGGAAAGAAAACTGGGCAGAAAAAGAATAAAGAAAGATTTTAAATAAGTCCTGCAGTTGAATCTAAACTTAAAACCAAGTTGAAATTGAGGATGCGCGCTCATAATTCATTTGCACTACTGATGCGCACGGTGGTGCAGTGGTTAGAGCTGCAGCAAGAAGTTTTAACGTTCAATACTGGGCTGCACCCTTACCAAGTGGAGTTTGCATGTTTGAGCAAGTTTTATTCAGGTACTTTAATTTCCTCCTACAGACCAAAAAAAGTTATTTTTTTCTGATTCAGAGGGCTGTGATAGGATTATTAAACAATTATGGAGGCATCTCGTTGCATCCATAATCAAGCCTAAAACAATCCTGAGCTTAGAGAAACTAAACATTTAGCTCAGTGCTGCAGCATAAAACAGGTTGCATTCAAATGAGATTATAAAAGTTAAATGAGTCAAAATGCTGCGAATGAAGAAGTAAGTACAGTAGATGTCCATCATACTGTTTCCATGTCTGACTCGTCTCCATCTTGTCTTCAAATCATTTTCCCTTTAACTTTCTACAAGCTGGAATACCTCCAGACATTTGCTTTCAGCCTGAAGACGCCTCCTGGTCCCCTCTAACTGAAAGTTTGGATCTTATTTACTACAAACCACTTAATGCAGACAAAGCTAAAGTAGTTTCTATGCAGTTCAAAATCACCAATACTTATCACAAAACATTCGGTTCTATAACAAGCAGTAAGCCGATGTCCTTCATCGCCGAGAGAGGTTTGTAGTTTTCAAGATGAGTGTTTTTCTGGACTGGACTTAAACAGAGAAAACAAGGAAACCTTAATGTTTTTGGTGCAGGATAATCAAGTGGGTAAGAGTTACACTGAGAAGAAGGAAAGAGGTGAGTTTTTATTATTTTGCTTGTTCGAGGCGGCGCAGAGTGAGTTCCGAGTAATTTTGTCCACCACCAAGTGAAATGGTGGAGGCAGGGGGTGTCCAGTGGTGGCCTTGGCCCAACATAACATAACATATTTTTGGGCAACAACATATTCTTGGGCCACCCCAACTATTTGAGGAAACAGTACCTGAAAGCATAATTTCCTCAAATGTTGAAGGTGGTGAAAAAGTTAATTATTACACACAGACTGATAGATTTCAAATGTTTATTTATTTTAATTTTGATTATTATAACCGACAACTAATGAAAACCCCAAATTCAGTGTCTCAGAAAATTAGAATATGGTGTAAAGGTTCAATATTGAAGACACCTGGTGCCACACTCTAATCAGCTAATTAACTCAAAACACATGCAAAGGCCTTTAAATCTCTCAGTCTAGTTCTGTAGCTACACAATCATGGGGAAGACTGCTGACTTGACAGCTGTCCAAAAGACAATCATTGACACCTTGCACAAGGAGGGCAAGACACATAAGGTCATTGCTAAAGAGGCTGGCTGTTCACAGAGCTCTGTGTCCAAGCACATTAACAGAGCAGTGAAGGGCAGGAAAAGATGTGGTAGAAAAACATTGTACAAGCAATAGGGATAACCACACCCTAGAGAGGATGGTGAAACAAAACCCATTCCAAAATGTGGGGGAGATTCAAAAAAGAGTGGACTGCAGCTGTGGTCAGTGCTTCAAGAACCACCACGCACAGATGTATGCAAGACATGGCTTTCAGCTGTCACATTCCTTGTGTCAAGCCACTCTTGAACAAGAGAAGCATCAGAAGTGTCTTGCCTGAACTAAAGACAAAAAGGACTGGACTGCTGCTGAGTGGTCCAAAGTTATGGTCTCTGATGAAAGTATATTTTGCATTTCCTTTGGAAATCAAGGTCCCAGAGTCTGGAGGAAGAGAGGAGAGGCACAGAATCCATGTTGCTTGAGGTCCAGTGTCAAGTTTACACAGTCAGTGATGGTTTGGGGGGGGGCATATCATCTGTTGGTCCAATGTGTTTTCTAAGGTCACCGCAGCTATCTACCAGGAAGTTTTAGAGCACTTCATGCTTCCTGTTGCTGACCAACTTTATGGAAATGCAGATTTCATTTTCCAACAGGACTTGGCACCTGCACACACAGTTTAAGGACCATGTTATCCCTGTTCTTAATTGGTCAGCAAACTAGCCTGACCTTAACTCCATAGAAAATCTATGGGGTATTGTGAAGAGGAAGATGCGATACACCAGACCCAACAATTCAGAAGAGCTGAAGGCCACTATCAGAGCAACCTGTAACACCCGAGCAGTGCCACAGGCTGATCGACTCCATGCCACGCCGCATTGCTGCAGTAATCCAGGCAAAAGGAGCCTCAACTAAGTATTGAGTGCTGTACATGCTCATACTTTTCATGTTCATACTTTTCAGTTGGCTAACATTTCTAAAAATCTTTTTTTTTTTTAATGGTCTTAACATTCTAATTTTCTGAGATACTGAATTTGGGGTTTTCATTAGTTATCAGTTATAATCATCAACATTAAGAGGAATAAACATTTGAAATATACAAGCTTAACTTTGTTGACATGGCACCCACTTTTTGATAGGTGCCTTGATGAAGCCACACACCAAAATGAAAGTCAGCTCATTGATAATTTTTTAAGTTATCCAGCTCACATGGTTTACATATATGGATATATGGCAGGAGCCATTTTGGATTTTGTCCTGGAGTTCTAATTTACAGAAGGAACTTTTCTCACACACTAAAATGGAAGTTTGTACTTTGAAGTTATCATGCTCACAACATGAATGGACGGACAGAGGGTATTTCCAATTCCCCCTCACTTTGCAACGGGGGACAAAAATGGAGTCAGCAACCAATCAGACGACGAGAAGAATATTTTATATACCCACCAATTTGAACTAATGTTTAGAGCTTGTAGTGAAAATGTTGCCTGCTGGCGCTCACAAATGTAATACCTTTCCCAGGTTTACCCCGTTTTTAAAGGAGGTGAATCCTGTCAGCTAGAATAAGTCTGCTAATAGTTCAAAGTGCTGCGAGCAGCCCGCAGGCAGAGCTGAGTGTCGGATGTTCGAGTAGAGTACGGCGCTAAATTAAGCCTCTTTGGAAACACGAAGACAACAGCTTCAGATGGAGCAGACCGTTGACTCTTCACCACTGAGGCAAAGAAGACGAGACACCAAACAGGGTCTCTAAAACGCCATTTTCTGCATGATCAAAAGTTGAAAAAGTGTTAGCTGGTGCAGCCGCCACCTCATTAGGTGGTATGAATCCTGTTCAGGAGACACATCCGAGGCTGATTGTTTTTTACGCCGGCGACATTTTCTTCCAATTATCTGCTCCTGCTGAGAGGAAGCTTCTCGTCGGGCCGGCAGCCTGTTTCTCAAATACTCAGACGAGCTGGTGTTAATTAAGCTCAGAGGGGATTTTGTCATGTTAGCCTTCATGTAAAAGAGGTTTCAACACCTGACCTGCCGTGATATCGCCCACTCACACAGGACTCTGATTAAAATCAGATTTTAACAAGCAGATCTTTGTCTGAAAAGCTGATGGGTATAAAGAAGACTTTGTGTTTTCCAGCTCTATCATTAACCTCCATGCCAGCTACAATCCATCCCTGTCTAGCACCGCAACCTAAATGACGGCTAAAAATACGAGAACTCCACATGTGAAACGTGTACAAACACAACTGTGAGGACGTGACAGATTTTACGTGACTGCTTTATCCAGGCTAAAAAAAAACAGTCAGTAAAATACTCAACGAGGAGCTCTGCATCGTTGTAGCATGAAAGGGATCAACTAAATACAGTAGTCCCTCGTTTATCACGGGGGATTCGTACCCTGAAGCTCCGCGATAAGTGAAAAATTGTGGAATAGGAATAGTAGTACAAGTAGTAGTTTATTTGAGTGTATATATATATATATATATATATATATGCATTTTAAACTCTTTCCACTCTCGTGCAATATTCAAAACAATGTTTCTAAACTCTAAACACTCTAAAACAGCAAAGAATATCATGAAATCTACTCTCTGCCTGCGCTTTTGGCCACGCCCACTTCTCTGCTGCAGGAGGAAGCTTCTCCTGCAGTTGTGGGCTGTACACAGGTGCAGCAGGTGCTAAATAATTTAGTATAATTTATTTTAAATAACAATTCCATGCCAATCGTACGACTCATCCATCATTCTGCCAATTGTGTATCATGTCCAATCTTACTTTGAAAAACCACGATAGAGTGCGACCATGAAAAACGAACCACGAAGTAGCGAGGGACTACTGTAGAGAAAAAGAAAATTCCATAAAACATGTAAAACAAGTACAAAATGAGGATAAAATTAACTAAACAAGGCATAGAAAAATAAGAACTGTGAACACAAAATATATGTTTTGCATATATCAGCTTTAATCATGCAACAATAAAAAGAGTAAATTACAATAGTGGTGTGCGATGCTGAAAATTTTGGTATTGATCGGTACCAAGTAAATACAGGTCCAATATCGCTGATACTGACACCGATACGATACTTTAATAATTACGGTGAATTTTGATGACATTTAAGTGTTTTGTGATTTTTCCTTTGGATCATTTATTAGTTAAAACCCAGAATAGAATTAGGCAAAATTTTAAAGTAAATAAAAAATACTTTATTATAATAAACATTTGTTGTTTTTTTCCTGAAAAAATAGAACAAAACTATTTTCCCCAAATCTTGTGATGGCTGGATTTTTTCCCCTTAAACAAAGTGCACAAAATGATCACTCGAGAACAAATTAAAACTTTGTGTTCAGAAACTATGATTATTAAATAATAATCATCCCTTCATTGCACTCCTTTTCTGGATTTTTTTCTTAAATAAACAAACTGTACATATCACACTGCAACAAATGTTATAAAACAGTAAAATATATTTAGGGTATAAAGGCATAAAACAAAATGTCTCCTCTTAATTGAATTTCTTTTCTGGGTTTGAAAAAATAATTACAAATTAAAAATAATTAGTAAAAAAAACACAATAAATACAGAAATATTCCCAGCAGCCTCTCTGTGGGCTCTGCCTCTGTGCTGCGACAGGAGCAACACTTACAGTCGGCTCGAGTCTTTGATCAAACCGCAGCTGTGCATACAGGAGAGAAACTGAAGCTAAAGTATTGATGTCATTACACTGGTATCGATCAATATCCATGTTGGTATCGATATCAATATTAGGGTCAATCACCCTAAATAATAAGAAGGGTGGCTCATTTTGGTAGAACTCTTCCTCTCAGCAAGAAGGTCGCCAGATCAAATCCCAGCCGGGACCTTTCTGGGTGGAGTTTACATGTTCTCTCCCTGAATGGGTGGATTTTCTCTGAGTACTCGGGTTTCTTTCCACAGACTAAAAACGTGCATGTTAGGCTGATTGGCAACTCTAAATTGTCCCTAGATGAGATTGTGAATGGCTGTTTGTCACGTCCCCCGCCTCTCGCACAAAGACTGCAGGACATGAGCACCAGTGACCAGAAAAGGAAGAAGCGGGTGAAGATGACGGATGCATTGCCTCGTCACAAGGCGGCAGAATTTAAAGCAAAGGTCAGAGATCTATGAAACCTGTGGACATCCATCCTGCTTTTATCAAGCCAACACACACACTAGGATTGTTTGAATACCAAAAATGTTTCACGTGACGTGGGGTTCCTGTGGCTGCCGTCCGTTTAAATCAGATGTGGCGCAGCCTGAGGGAAAAACCAACTTAAGGGTTTTTTAATGCAATTTCCCTTTGCTTCTTTTTTTTCCTCATTTCCATCCCTTCCATTTTTATATTTCTCTCTGCAGAAAGTTCTTATTTTGTATCCTTGCATCCTAATAGTGAAAGTGCTGCTGCTGGTGTGAAGCCACAATGAAAACAGAGGGTTTTCAGCTGGAAACTAAAGGTTTTTTGATTAAAAGATGACTGTGATGGGCTGACTGAGCGGGGATGTTTTCTGATTGACCAGCAGCATCTAAACTCCTCTCAGACTGCATCATGTTTCCTGAAGTTGGGAAAGTTGGCTGAAAGTACCCACAGGTTCCAGAAACTAATCGGCTACAGCTCTGTTCTCTGCTGCTGGTTGACGTCCAGACTGAGCGGACCTCATTCCCTAAGGTTTCTTCAGTTCTCCTAATGCTCACTTTCATAAATAAAACCTGTTTTTGACGTTTGAAAGAACATTTCTCATTTTAATTTGTTTTTTGTGTGTTCCCTGACACATCCCCACTTATGTAAATAAGCGAAGCGTCTCGATTAGAAGAAGCAACGATCTCCTCTCCACTGCGGCAGTTTCCATTTAAACTCGTTTAGATGAACAAATTATTTGGTGCAGCTTTAAGGGAATCTGTTCGTATTAGGCCAGAATTCACTCATTTATTTTGTCGGGGTGTTTTTTTTTGCTCTACGCCCGACTGTTTGTCTTCTTTAACGTCTCCCATCTCCATCTGTGCGCTCTCCAATTTATTCCATCGGCCACTTTGCCTCCTGCCATGGACCGAGCTGCTCACACGATGTCCGACATGCAAAATCAACACAAGTCAACAATGCAATGAAACGCTTAGGGCAAGAACAACTGGCTCGACTCGCCCAAGAAATACCAAAACATGCAGCAAAAATTTTAAAAATACTACTAAAATAGTAAAAACAAGATGCCCAAGTTGAAAAAGAAATACATCTACAGTGTGGTTCGGTTAGCAGCATGGTTCTGTTGCGTTAGCAGGCCCCGCTAAAAGCCTGACGGTAATAACGACCGCAGCAGGATTGAAACACAACATAATCAATTAACCGTACAGTAATGATGTATCCATACTCTGTAAACAAGCAAACAAAGATCAATTCATCTTCTCAAATCTTCAGGAAATACAAATAATCAAGTTAGCATCTCTTGGCTACAACAGCTAGCATTAGCCCAACAGACTGACCAACCTGTCCAGGTGTGTTTTCAGATGCCTGATGAAATTAGATGTTGATCCAGCGCCTTATCTTGATGCCACACACTTTGCAAGTTGCTGTTCTTTTGTTTGGACCTTGTTTGAAGTCGTTATAGTCAAACGCAACGACAAACAGTTGGGCAGACCACTCGCCATCATCACGACACTAAAAATGATACGGCAGTGAAATGCGCTGAAAAAAAATAAAAATTGTTCACGAGTCGCAAAGTGTTGAAAAAGTGAAAAAATACCAGGACGGATGAAAAGGTGTAATCACAACGAGAGCCACTAACCTTGTCATGAATCGCTCCGGGATGAATACATATGTTTGGAACACCAAACATGATCTTTATCCTGTTCTTTTGCTGCTGAAACCAAACAAGCAGCCTAAATTCAGAGAACGAGCGTCTCTAAGACTCAAGACACAGTTCGACCTAAAATAATTAAGAAAAGTAAACAAACGGTCTCGCAATAAGAAGAAAGCTGAGAATCATTTGAAGGAACTCACGTCGCCCGCCTCCTTAATGCCCGAGTCTTAAACTTCACGATGAGAAATGTTGGTCAAACACAAACGATGTTCAATGCGACGAGATCTCGTTATCCGCTAGCGCTTAAAGCAAAAAACATTTTTGTGTTTGCCAAAGTCAATTAACGGCGGCGGCCATCTTGAATGTGGCCAACTCTAAAAGGTAATGAGATGCCGGTGAACTGAGCAAAGATCTCCTCACTGGTTGGACATTTTAAGACAAGCGGGGTTGATACCAAAGTTTTAGTGCACAGTTTTTAACCGTTTTCACAATTTTTAAACAGTCAGCGTCTGGGGGGATGGTGGCGCAGAAGTTAGAGAAGGTGGACCTGTAATCGGAGGGTCGCCGGCTCAATTCTCTGGACCGACAACATCAAAATGTGGGTGGAAAAGGTGAAGCACGCACAACCGCCTCCACCCTCATTTGCCCCACTCTGGGCCATCGTGAGTCCCTGAACCCCCACCATCTGCTCCACCGGGTGTCCTAGATGCAGCTCCCTGCTCCACACAGAGGGCTGTGGTAGCTCGGTGGTTGCGTCAGGAAGGACTTATTCACCGTGGTGACCCTCTCTGTAAAGGTGATTAAGTTACAGTAAGTTTTGTTTCGGCTAATGTTAATTAGCTGCAGCAGCCATCTAAAATTGGGATCACTCCAAAAGTTAATCAGCTGTCGACGTACTGTACATCCAATGAGTATTTTCTGAGAATGTCATTAAAATTTGCTCAGTGGGTCTTGAGATATTTTGCTAACAGACTGGAGGTTTGCACAAACAGTTATTGCAAAAGTTTTAAGCAGAAATAAAGCACAATCTGGCATTTGTTAGGAACGATATTCAGCTACCACACCAGAATTTACCTCCGTATCCGTCAAGTTATAGATATTTTTATTTTTGCTACGGTCGTTTACTTGTGGCGGCCATCTTGGATGGAGCTGGCACCGTTGTGCATGCATACGAGTTATGAGCTGCTCTGCTCCAATAGAAATGTCTCACTGGTGAACTGTTGGAAGACGAGAGGTTAAAGTGGTGCCTTTGTGCTGAATAAACAACGACCGAGTCAATAATCGCCCCATCCCTGATTTCCTACGAGCCTCTCGGAGTTCACGATCGTCCCCGAGTGTCTGCGTCTTGGAAGAAGTCGATGAGGACGTTTGTTTGTGAACGTGAGCAGAGGGCGGCCACACTCGAACCCAAGGTGAATGTTGATGAATATGGAGCCGTGTTGATAAATCACTGCTTCACGCAGCTTCACGGCCGTAGACGTTTCACCTGCACGCTGTCTCACATCAAAACACTACATGTTCGCGAAGGACTGTAATCTCTGCACATTCATCTCTCCGTTAAAGCACCTTTCCCGCCCGCAAATATATAATCGTGTGCTGGTAAAACGAGCAGCATCGAGGAATTATTGAGTTTTCAGGTTCTGATTCTCAGAAGCTTTAAAATGAGCTGCAATGTGGTGATTCGTCACCTGGCGACAAACTAGTTTCGTCAGTGAGTGTGCTGGTTTGAAAACTCAATTTTCATTAGTCTGGAGTGATGTCATCAGGAATTCCAGCTTTGTGTCTAAAAGGGGAATCCCCAAGCTTCCGGGTCAAAGTTCATGCTCAATAATCCAGGTAAAAAAATCCAACTAAATTCAGTCAGGTCATCTGGATGTTTTTTTTTTTGTTTTTTTTGTTGAGATGATTCATCCTTCATCCAAAGGAGTTTGGATGAAGGATGAATCATCTAAAAAAAAAAAATTTTTAAATGAATAAAAAAAAAGACGTCCAGATGACCTGAGTGAATTTAGTTGGATTTTTTTTTCTACCTGAATTATTGAGCATGAACTTGGATGTTTTGAACCACTTTGGCTATGGCTGCCTCGGAGGAGTCGACAGGGGAGAGGGCGGGCTCCAGAAACCATCTACTCACCAGCAAACTGGTTGGTCCACTATGTGAGTGTGCTGCTTGTGGGACTGAGTTTGTTTGTGGCTCCTCGGACTGATGAAGTCCTTTGGATGAAGGACAAAACGACCAAAAAAAAAAAATCCAGATGACCTGATTGAATGTTGTTGGATTATACAAAGGGATTTCCCTGTGCTATGGCAGCCGGCTAAGAGAAATTGTAGATTTTAAAAATAGTTAAATAAAATATTTCTGAAAACTTTTAGGTTAGAACGGTTAGAAAACTTTGCTTTAAAAAAAAGCTTAGTAAGACTTTATGATATTTTAGTTACTGGGGTTGCTTTAAAGACTTATTTCCATTCAACCTTTATTTAGACAGGTTAATCCCATTGAGTCTCAAGGACTCATTTACAAGAGAGACCTGATTTCTACAAAGAAAGACGACAACAATAGACAATCATAAAAGAGGCAAACAGATGTTCTTTACTTTTTTTTTTTAATACAAATTAAAATAAGATGGCAAAAAGTAGCAAAAACAGCTAGATTATAAGGTGAATGTAGAATATTTACGCAAAATTAAAAATCAGCAGTCACAGTGTAAGAGGCGGGGGACGCCCTGGACAGGTTTCCAGTCCATCACAGGGACACCCTGGACAAGTCTCCAGTCCATCTCAGGGACACCTGGACAGGTTTCCAGTCCATCACAGGGACGCCCTGGACAGGTTTCCAGTCCATCACAGGGACACCTGGACAAGTCTCCAGTCCATCACAGGGACGCCCTGGACAGGTTTCCAGTCCATCACA
>NC_056506.1:43838804-43867332 GCF_014905685.2 Nematolebias whitei | reverse complement strand
TCCATCACAGGGACGCCCTGGACAGGTTTCCAGTCCATCACAGGGACTCGGAGACAAACAACCGTTCACTCACTCGCGTCTAGGAACAATTACCAATCACCCTAGTGTGCAGGTTTTTGGTCTGCTGGAGGAAACCAGAGTTCCCAGAGAAAACCCACACACGCACAAAGAGAACATGCAAACTTGACCCAGAAAAGTCCCCGGCCGGGATTTGAGCCGGCAACCTTCTTCCTGGGAGGCTTCCGCTCTGTCAACTGCACCATCGTGCCGCTCGACAGGACAGCATGAAACCACCATATTTATACAGATGAATATAATTTAGTATGAAATAATAACAGTACAACTTCGTCAGCTCACGATTTAATTATTCTCCATCTTTGTCCTAAAAAGTTTACAACATAAATATCGTTTCAACATTCAAAACAAGTTTACGTTCACTCGTTTCCAAACCATCCTTTGAATGAAAGGCTTCATCAACACCAGATTTCCTTTAACAAACTCCAAACCAACGAGTGGTGGGAATGATCGTCCAACAGAACCTGCAGGGTCCGGTGTAGTTCAGTATGTTGGAGGCTTACCTGTACGTGGTAGTTACTGAGCGTGATCGCAGATCTGAGTCCTGACAGTCCCCTCAGTTCTGAGGATAAACATGTTGGTTCAGCGTCAGAGAACCGTGTCCTCACCTCCTTTCCTCTGTAAACACTCATCACCCGTTTCCTATCGCCTCCCTCTTTCCTGCTCCTTTCTCACTTTTCAATTTCCTCCTCGTCGTCACCTCAGCGCTCCTGAGCGACTGTGACGATATTGACCGGGCTCTGCGTGTGCGTGTCCCTCAGGTGGTCCGAGTTCGGGTAAGGCCCTTCAGTGCGAGCGATTGGAGGAGAGGTTTGGCCTGCGTCGGGTCACCCTCGGCGACCTGCTGTGCAACGAGCTGCAGTGTCACAGCGAAAGAGGACGTCACCTGCGGGACGCCCTGGAGAGAGGAGACAGACCGCCTGAGGTGGGTGTGGTGCTCCAACCAAAACCTCCAACCGTGGACTAGGATAACAATGAAGGGCCAAGTAGTCCTTAAAGGAATGTGTATCACCCGCCATCTTTGATGCCATAAATGTTAAACTATGATCATTTTAGTTTCAAGAGCTGTAGC
Organism: Nematolebias whitei; assembly: GCF_014905685.2. Classification (NCBI taxonomy): domain Eukaryota; kingdom Metazoa; phylum Chordata; class Actinopteri; order Cyprinodontiformes; family Rivulidae; genus Nematolebias; species Nematolebias whitei. The sequence goes on along the minus strand of NC_056506.1, from coordinate 43,866,185 downwards.
CACTTTAGTCAAATCTTGTAAATATCAGGTGCAATCTTGTGCAAAATGAAGATCTTATCTAATCTTAGGTCCGTTAGAGCAGGGAGAGTGTGTGGAAGACGACTTTTAGCTTCTACCACAACAAGCTTCAGCTCGGTGCTTGTAGAATGGACCAATTATGGCCATTTTTGTGTTTAAAGTTTCAATTAGCTGTGGCAGCCATCTTGAATTGGGGTGACTCCAAAACATATTCATTTGTAGATGTTCATCCATTTATTGTTTTTTTTTGAGAATTTCAGTAACATTTATCAAACTGGTCAGGAGATATTTAGCTAACAGACGAGCAGGGTTAATGTCAACATTTGATGTCAAAGTTTTACACAAAATGTCATGCATTGTGTAGTGCTTAGAGTATGTGTTGTAAATTAGTCTCAGCTACTAACACCCCACATTTTAGTTAAAAATATTTAAAATTAGCTGACATAGATATATTTGTGTTTCCTTACATCAACTGGCTGTGGCAGCCATCTTGAATTTGTTTGTCTCCAATAAGTGTTCACTTGTAGAGGTGGATTCAGTAATTACTCACCGAGCGTTTCATTGAAATCTTTCTGCTGGTTCAATAGTTATTTTGCTAACACGACACAGACAGACAAATACTCAAAGACACGAGCAAAAACATTTTCGCCCTTTCGGCAGCGTGAACCTTTGGTGGTAAAATGTGCACAAACCCACAAGAGACTGAAGATTAAATTAACTCATGCATCACCGCCTTCTCTAAGCTGAAGCAAAACATGAAAATTAAAAAGCAGCCGAAGAGACACGTCAAGTCTTTACAGACTTTTTGTCCATTAAACCGTTTAATTGAAACAGACGTATAAAAATATCTTAAAAGTTTGAAAATGTTGAACGGAAGAAAAAGTCAAAGTACTGAAAATATAAACTGCAGCTAATATTAGAAGAACACCGGGTTCTAGAGAGAGACTTCTCTGAAATGTCACTCAGAACACCTTAATGTAAAAAATCATATCTGATCATTTAACTGCCGAGAACAGGTCCTCCTTCAGTCTAATGTTCCGTTTCCTTCTGCAAAAGAAGGAACTTCAGTCCGCACCTTCCACCGACAGATTACTGTCATCCAAATGGAACGTTAATCAGATTATAAAGGTGACAGATAGTCTCATTTTACCTGCAGAGACTGCGAGCGCCGATTGATTTAGCTCCTGGAGGTTTTTAACCCCAACCTGCCCAGCGCCCAAACACACATGTAACACACCTGTTCTATGTTTACATTTTGGTACCATCACTGAACGAAATACCCTCCGTCCGTCTTGTGACAAATACTTGAAAAATAAGTGAGGTACCAACTACCATTTAGCTGTGTGGCTACATGTATATATATTGAATATGGGGTTGTCACGTGAAAATCCAAGATGGCCACCGCCATATATTTATGCAATCTGACCAACCACCCCGATCATTTGAGGAAACTGCTTTCTAGTTTTTATATTTCATTAAAAGCGTAGTTTCATCAAATGGTGGCCAGTGGGGTGGACAAAGATTAACCTATGGTGGCCATGGCCACCAATGGCCACCCCCTGCCTCCACCACTGCACATGGTGGTGGATAAAATTGCTCTCTCCACTCACCAGGACCCGTCACGCTATAATAAATAAATAAATAAATAAACTTCCCTCCGTTCTGCTCAGTGTAACGCCGCCCCACTTGAATGTCTCACACCAAAAACATTTATGTTCATTCACATTCAGTCCAGTCCAGAAAAAACATTTGTCTCCAAAACTACAAACATTCACTATGTTAAATATCTTTATGTTTTATAATTTAAAAAATATCATTAATTATTCTGCTTAAATAAACAGGAGGGACTTTAGACGTTATTAATCATTTAATCAGAGACTCGTCCAGCAAAGTTAATGAAATAAAATAAATAAAAAAACACTCATGTCCAAATTGAACAAAATGTACATTGTTGCATTTTCAGACACTGTTCGAACAAAAGTCCTGAATTTAAAAGCTACTCCTGATCTACAAATATAGAATAAAAGAGAAATGGTTTGAATCAGTGATTGAAGCCACTGTTTGTGAATTTTATGTTCTGGTTCACAAACCTGCACAAGAAAAATAATCCAGTAACTGGAACAATAAAAGGCCTCCCAACGCAGACGGATTAAACTCATAAAAATCACAGATTAACTTGGTCTACTCTTCTCATAGCTCGGCTCGTGTGGCTGCACTTTAGGGCCGTGTCCCGGCTGTTCTCCATGAGAACATTTATTTATTTATTTATTCATTCGTTTTTTTAATGAGTGAGACCGGACGGAGCGCGATTCAAAGCAGAGGGATTAATAATAATCCCACAAAGGGATTAGGACGTGAACCTGTACAGAGAGAGTTCCAGAAATCCCTCCGTGCAGAGGTTTGATCCTGTGATGTCATCAAATGTTTGTCTCTCCGCTGAATGATGAACAAACAACAACAACCCAGAGATGACTTATTACCACACTGTTGCCTAGCAACACAGATGGAGTCACTTTTATTATGAAACATTTCCTGGAGTTGTATGTGTGTGTGTGTGGGGGGGGTCATTAAGGTGGGTGATATTAGTTTTGCCTGTTTCTGAGTGCACGTTCTTGCGTTTGTCTGTTAGCAAAATATCTCGTGAACCCTTCCGTTCACTCATCCATCTATTATCTTTACCCGCTTCTTCCTTTTTGGTTCTTGAGGGTCACTGTGCGAGAGGCGGGGGACACCCTGGACACGTCTCCAGTCCATCACAGGGACACACGGAGACAAACAAACATTCACCCTCTCACTCACATCTAGAGACATTTAGAGTTACCAATCAGCCTAACATGCATGTTTTTGGTCTGTGGGAGAGAACATGCAAACTCCACCCAGAAAGACCGGCTGGGATTGAACCGGCAACCTTCTTGCTGAGAGGCAGCAGCTATACCAACTGAGCCACCGTGCCGCCTCATGAACCACTGCACGGATTTTAAATAAACTTGGTGAATAATTAGCGGCCGTACGTCTACGACCGAGTCAAATCAACTAAAGATGGCAGCAGCAGCTGATCAGTGTCCACCAACACAAACATTTATACAACTCAGTTCATTTTACAGAAATCAAACTCAGATTTGTTGTTTTAGTTGCCGGGAGTCAACGACACATACTTCCGTATTTTCCGGTGTATAAGTCGCAGTTTTTTTGCATAGATTTGAGAGTCCTGCAACTTAAATATAGCGGCTCCGGCCACGATGGATGGATGGTGCCGCCCCACGCAGGTGAAATTAAGCTGCTTTGACCACTAAATAAACGTATAATAAACACGACGGGTCATTGGTAACACATAATAAATGAGACTTATACGCCGAAGCGACACGTTTTCCCTCTTCATGATGCTTTTTTTGACTTATGCGACTTAAACACCGGAAAATAGGGGTGTGACTTCTAACATCAGTCGTTTATCAGACTGCTTTACAAAGAGTCGGGTGCAGAAAAGCTGTAAAAACATCCCGTACGGTTCTAACGGCGCAGCTTTTTGACTCGTAATTATCCCGTTTATTTCCAGCGAGACGGCGCCGAGTCACGGTGCGCTCGTCTGAATTTAAGACGACGGGACGAAGAGCCGAAAAGCGCGAAGCTTTAATTAGCAGCTGTCAGTCTTCTGTTGTTTCATTCAGAACAAAGGTTGGAGCGCCAGTTTGGCATTTTATTAATCAGACGATTCTTTTACCGACTTTAATTATTTCCTTAATGCTCTTATTAATACCGAGGAGACGTGGAGTAAATTAAACTCTCGTGTGAGGAATATTATACAAAAATCCACTTTGTGTCCCTGACGTGAAGAGTTCAGTCTTTAGCAGAACGTCAGTAAATCGATGAGGAAAAGCATAAAACACAATTATTAAGTTAAATCATTTTGGTGAAGCTACATTTTTATAACCCTTTACACCAGAATCATGACGCCGAGCTCAAAATGTTAATAAAATTCAGCATCTAATAATGAATCGTGCCATATATCTTATACCAAACAATTTTAGTTTGGAGTGGTAGTAGCTGAGACTGATCAACAAATATTCTGAGCACTAACAGATGACACAAGTCAACACTGTCTGTTAGCAAAATATCTCATGAACCACTAAAGCGATTTGAATAAAACTTTTAGGATCCAGTTGTCCAATAAACCTTTCCAATTGTTAAACTTATGGAGCCAGACAAATTCAAGATGGCCACCACAGCGAAGCAAATGTACCATGAACAGAAATTGCTACAGCGCTGTCAATTTTACAGATACGGAGCTAAAACTTGGTGTGGTAGTCGCCGAGAAGTACTCCTAAAATATATTTCAATACCTGACTGATCGCCTGAAGTGCGATCTTAATACGTTGCTTTTAACTATTGGAGTCAGCTCTATTTGTCTGTTAGCAAAATATCTCATGAACCATTGAACAAAATTCAATTAAACTTTCATAAATTAAACATTAGATGTACTTCTACAATTGTTTATCTTGTGGAGCTAACAAAGTCCAAGATGGTCGCCACAGCCAACTGACCTTAGAAAACACAAAAATGGCTGCAACTCAGTCAATTTTAGGGATATTGAGCTAAAATGTGGCGTAGTTGTAGCCGAGAGTTACAGCCAATACATAGTTCATGTGCAACATATTTAGCATTACCTGTTTGAGTCAATAACCCTGCCTGTATGTTAGCAAAATATCAGATGAACCATAAAAACACCCTTGACATTAAGTGTTATCTTTTAGTTTCTGCTAATTGGATCGAAGTGTCGCGCACGTGACATTAATAATGAAGTCGTCTCAGTCACACGTTCAACGGTTCGTATGCGTGTGATCTGCAGGACACGCTGCTGGAGCTGCTGCGTGACGCCGTGGTCTCGTCGGGGCGGCAGGGGAAGGGTCTCGTCGTCAGCGGTTTCCCCAGAGACCTGAAGCAGGCCGAGGAGTACGAGGCCAAGGCGAGTGACGGGTCAGAGCAGGACTGGGGTCAGAAACGGGAATAAAAGAGGAAAAAGTCAGAATAAAAGTTGTGCCTAAGAGCGAGAAAGAGGGGAAGTCGTGTTCAGAGGGATGATGTGTGCAGCGCAGGTTGTTCGGCCTCTCATCGACCAGCTCCCGTGTGTTTTCCATCAGATGGGGGAACCGAGCGCGGTGCTCCTGCTGAGCTGTTCTCCAGAGACCATGTCCGGTCGGCTGCAGCGTCGCAGGAGATCCTCCTCCGCCTCCGACACCGACAGCGCCCTGCACAGGAGGGCCGAGATCTTCTTCGAGGACAGCCAGGCCGTCACAGCTCACTACGAACGCAGGAGGCTTCTGCACACGGTGAAACCCAAAACCACATCCGTTGCCGTCACCTCCCCACTCAGCGCAGGAACCAGAGCAAACTCGAACACATGAAGGGAATCGTACTTTGTACTTTTGTCGTCAGTAGTTTAAAGACGAACTGAACCGTGGCTGCTATAAAAAGTAAAAACAGACGTCCAGAAGCAGGGAGCAGAAAAACATGCATGCAGTCGATTTGGCTTTTAAATGCAGCTACGGCAAAAGTTTTTTTTTTTTAACGCTTTAGTACTTTTTCTGCTCTTTCAGCGAAACACACACAAAATATCGTTTCCCAAATGAGAAAATAAATTACCAACCTACAACCATTTCCCACCAGGCCAGTTTATGAACCTGTAATCTTAATGAAAGGCTCAGATCTATAAATATTCGTTTCATTGTCTCCATATTGAAGCACGGTGGTGGGCGCATTATGCCCTGCAGGTTTTGTTCATTCGCAGGACCTTCAGACTTAGTTGGAATGGACAAAATGGTGAATGGAGTGCACTAAAGGCAAAAACCTGTTTTAGTTTTTCAGTTAACTCATCACTGTAGAATAGTCCCTCGTTTATTGCGGGTGTTAGGTTCCAGACCCCTCACCCTCCCTGCAAAAAAATCTGCAATGTTACATTTATTTTAGCATTTATATATATTTTAAGGCGTTAGAAACCCTTCCCACACTCTTGCAATGTTCTAAACTCTTAAACCTACGTCATGTTGACAACATGCGTACAGTGCTGTATACGTAGCTACTAAATTTTACTCAGCAGGCTCTGCAGAACAGCAACAGTTCTTCCTTATGGTCTTACCAGGTTCCATTTCTGCAGACGTACCCTGCAGCGAAGAAGCCCACAATCAATGTTCTAAACTCTTAAATCTACTAATTTTAACAACATAATTACGTGTAGCTACTAAATTTTACTTACCAACATGTCCCTGCTTGGAGGTCTTCATGGGCCATTTGAAAGAGATGAAAAAAGTCTTGGTAGGCTCCAGATGGAGCGCCGGCCCGGCGGCCTCCCAACTTGGAAGTCTGCGTGGCTACCAGCTCTTAAGATTCACTGATGGGTCTGGAGGTCTGGTTCTGCTCCAGTTCGGTGGGTTCCATGCAGCTCTCCGTTTCCGCTATGTCACTGTAAGAAGCGCTGAACTATTTCTGATCAGATCAAAACTTTCCTTCTAGTATTTCAGCAGAAGGAAAAAGGGAATCTGGGCAGGACATTGTTGACTTCTGGGAAATGTAGTCATTATGCGCGGGAATACAGTATAGGCTTATTGAGAGAAAATTATAAAATGGCACCTGTCCGAAGCTTTTTATTTTTCGATATAGTTTTACAGTACTGTACTGTATCCAGCACTGTCCCAATCATGTAAGTAATATTAAACTTGACAGTCATGTGTCCTGTACAAATTATTATTTTATGTTAATGTGCGTTGACAAACCACAATATAGCAAGTCCCTGAAAGTCGAACCGCAAAATAGCGAGGGACTACTTAAAAAAAAAAAGACAGAAAGAATGTTGCTTTAGCATTATGATTAGCATTATTGTTATAAGGATAAACTAAATGCAATGAAATGATCAGAACAAAGTCCAGATCTCAGTCCAGTCAAGAATGTGTGTTACGGCTGTAGAACACAAGCAGAATCCTTTTTTTGTTTTTTAAGAAAGAAAAAGATCTGAAGCAGTTTTTATTGAAATAAGTGCATAAATCTTACTAAATGTACAACTTTATCAAAAATCTCATAAAAAACTACAAACTCAGACCCTCTAATCAAGTGAAAAATAAGGTATTTTTCCTAAAAGGTTCTTTCTGTACAGCTAGCCAGAGGAGTCGCCCCCTGCTGGTCAATAAAAAGAATGAAGGTTTATACGCTTATTGGCTTTAGTTTTCAGACTTGGAGGCTGCCACATCTTTTATTGCTTTAGTATCATGCAGTCTTTGCTTGCAGCTTTGATTTACCTTGACACCTGTGATTTTGCTGCTTTAAAATTAAAACAATTGGCTATGAAAGGGTTTTATTTGTCTCTGAAGTAAAGATAAACCTTCCAAGTCTAAAAAACACAATTTTTTTGCTTTGCCTCTTGTCCGTTTCAATATAAATCAGGTGAGGAGATAAACACAACAAATGCATGTTTTAAATATTCATATAAAAAGGCACCACTTTATTTTACAAACCATAGAAACAACCTCCAGTCATCTTCGCACACAAGTAGGACACTTTGTGATGTTACTGCAGCTAAAAGATGTTGCTCTAAAGGTCGGCTCCGACCATAAAAGCAACGTCCGACTCAATGTGGACTTTACGCACCTCACTGATGTTTCCACTAACATGAGGGCAAATGAAAAAAAAATCACAGACTTCAAGGTTGGAGATGAACCGCCCCTTTAAAAAGAGTTGTTTGAACCTTTAAATGCCACATCAGGTGTGTGTGTGTGTGTGTGTGTGTAAATGCCAGAACAGGTACTGAGGTCATCAGTCCGCTCAGCTCTGTGGCACACAGCTCGTTCTCAATGTTCATGTGAAAAAGTTTAGTCTTTCTGTGTAAATATTTGGCAGAACTAAAGGAGGAAGGGTAATCTGATACAAAATAATTATTTATTCATTCACACAGCCTAATTGTAGCTATATAAACTATTTATATTTGCCCCAAGCTGTAACAAATTTACATTTCTGCAGTTATACAACTTTAATTTGTATTTTTACAGTCTTGTTATAGTATACTGTTATATAAGGATACATTCAAAGCTCATTTTATACCCAAACATGAGGTTTCCATTATAACCAACTACAAATCAAACTCTGAAAATGTTGGGTCATTCTGTGGTGAGAGCAGGGAACAGGTGGAAGAGAACTTAGAGAGGTGGCGGTGTGCACTTGAAGAGGAATGAAAGTCAGCCTTAGTAAGACAGAGTACGTGTGTGAATGAGAGCGAGAAGGTGGAACAGTGAGGCTACAAGGAGCAGAGGTCACAGAGGTGCAGGACTTCAAGGACTTGGGCTCCACTGTCCAGGAAAAAGACAAAGAGGAGATATACTGATGCAGTCAGAGAGGACATGGTTGGAGTGAGGACAGAGGACACAGAGGACAGAGTGAGATGGAGGAGGGCGACTACTGTATTTTCCAGCGTATCACAGTTTTTTTTATATAGATTTGTCAGTCCTGCGACTTGCATACATTTTTTTTTCAATATTCATAATGCAATTTTTGACTGACGCTTTAAATTTCGAAGAACTGCAACAGCGAGTCCTCCCGTGCACGCTCGCTTCATGCAGGGGAACGCTGGAGAGCTAGCGGCTCTGTATTGCGATGGATGGATGGATGGTACCGCACCACCCAGGCGAAATGAAGCGGCTTTGACCATTAAATAAGCGCATAATAAACATGACGGGTCCGCGGTGACGCATAATAAATGCAGCTTATACGCCAGAAAATACGGTATATTGAGACCCCTGAAGAGGGAAAAGCTGAACATTTGAATTTTACGTGTAGTTTTGAATGTGCTGCTGCTTGCTCCAACAGAGATCCAGACTGAGCTGTAAGACCATGAATCTGATGATCGTATAAACTCTCACCAGCCGTCAGTTTTTTTAGTCTTTTGTTTAATCCTGAGGTTAAAACGTATAAAAAGGTGGGGGTGAGTTCTGAACGGCTTCCGTTTGTCTCTGCAGATTGATGCCGAGAGGTCACCAAACGAAGTGTTCGCTCAGATCTGCCAAGCTGTCGAGTCCTGCTCCACCGTCTGATTTCCATTTACACCCCCCAGTTCCTCTGAAGACCCACTCTTCCCCTCCACTGAAACCCCTCCACATCACCGGCACCAGCTTATTGAACTCTAGTGGTTTGCATGTCTCACCTGCAGTCAACACCCGACTCATTTCGCTTCACCCACGTGCGTTTTCTCCCTCCTCCCCACCTCACACCAACCTCAGTAAATACTGCTAACTGCCGGAGCGAGGCTCATAACCGTGCAGAGAGCGCGCCCAGTGTTCCACCAGGGGAGCCGAGGACGGTTTTCCTGCCGTGCTACAAAGTGGAAATGTCGGTGTGTGTTCACGCTCGTGCTCGGCACTACGCTTTGTATCGTAACAAGCATGCAAAACTAACAGTTCAGCTTAAAACTGCAGTCTGTGCGTTTGATTAAAACAGAAACAAAGCTTCGGCCAGTTACAACTACTGCATTTGTATGTTTACAAGCTCATCGTGAGGGTTCTGTGGGAGTCTCTGGTATTTAACATTCAATAAAGCAGGTGTGTTTGTTTAACAGAGGAGCTCTGAGTCTTGTTTCATGTTTTACCTGCAGTGAGGATTGATCCGACAGCGCCATCTGCTGGTGAGACGATGTGGAGTCAGCTGATTTTAAACATCACAAGTAAACTCCCAGGATCTGCAGCCAAAGTGTTTGCAGAGCCTGTAGTGTCGTTTTTAAGGTTTTGCTCACGATAAGTCAGATTTATTGGTAAATTTCTAAAATTGTCTTAAATACTTGAGGTTTTCTGAAAGTGTTTCAAAGTTCAGGACGCATGAGGTCTTTGTTTAAAATCCTGTTAACCGTTTAGTCTGTTTGAAAGCAGATTATCTCATGAAGCACACCATTTCAATTAAACCAGGTAATAATGGCCAATACCTCAACAATTTATTCTCTTTCAGTGTCCATTCAATCCAAGATGGCCACCAAAGCAAATAAAAATAAATAGTGTACTTATAATTCAGTCAGTTTTATATTTATTGTGCTAAAATGTGAGACTCAACGTATTTTTTCCTCAAAATTTGGAGGGCAGTGTGCATTAATTCAAGGAATGCTACATTTTTAATTAGACAAATGTGCCCGTTTTGTTGTTAAATCAACATAAATTTAACTTATGAAGCATTCAGGACTACAAAAGCTTCCAAAACTATTGTATTTTTCAGACTATAAGGAACAATATCAATGAACGGGTCTGTTTTCATACATGAGCACTGGATTATAAGGCGTATTAGGCAGATTAAGTTCATTTTGACAGATTTTTGAGCGCCGTGTACCACATAAAATCAGTTTGAGGTCAGTAAGGACGATCGAAATTAATACATAAACGTGCACTGAATAATAAGGCTCAATGTCGATTTTTGAAAAAAATTCAAGGATTTTAAGTACGCCTTATAGAATAAATAAAATACGGTAACAGAAAACTCAGCAAAGGAACCTTTTTAAAACTGATCTTTAGACAAGTTGTTCCCATTTTTCTGTAAAATCTAATATAAAAAGAACTCGACTTCACATGCGTTTTGTCCACTTTCCTCAGTTTTTAAGCACCGACTGAAGAATGAGCTGTAACAGTCTAATTAAAAAGGACAAAAAATATTCAAACCGTTTTGAAAGCCCTTCAGAAAATCTAAAATCTGTTATCAACTGTTAATCTTTACAAGTGTAATAATGGTTTAGTGTTTACAGAATAATTATTACTCATCATCCGTTTAACTTGTTGTAAAGTGGTATCAAAGAACATTAATCATCTGTTACATTTAATGATTTAGAGGGCTCCCTTTAAGAGATCATTTTTACCAATTTAATGTATGCAAATATTTAAAAAAGCAAATCAAATAATCAAAGCCAAGTGTAGCCCACCCCTCTAAACTAGGTGAGGGCCCCTGAGCTCGTTAAAACTCTTGAACTCAAACTTATTTATTCTTCCAGTAATTCTCAGTCAGGTCATCTGGACGGTTTCTTTTTTATAGAGATGTTTCACCCTCTATCCAGAGGACTTCATCAGTCAGAGGAGTTCCAGAAAACGGTTTCCCCAAGCAGTAAACTCCTTAAGTGGACCAACCAGTTTGCTGGTGCTAAGATGGTTTCTTGGGGGCCGTCTGATGAAGTCCTCCGGATAGAGGGTGAAACGTCTCTATAAAAAAGAAACTGTCCAGATGACCCGACTGAGAATTATTGGATTTGATACCTGGATGATTGAGCATGAACTTTGTTGCTTATTTATTAAAAATAACCAACAACACAGGACTAAAGTTTTGAGCTTTAAGAACTTGTATTAAATTTAAACCTTCACATTAATTCCAAACATTTTCAGTCCATAATAAAACTCTAAAGTTTACACCAAATCAAGTGGGCCCAACCTCTAGCATACATCTAAGCCGGCATATAGTTAAATTAATTTTGTACAAACCTAATTAAACCGTTGCAGGCCTGATGTGATGCTGAAGAATGGAGGGAATGTGGCATCTTACTCCACGGTCTGGAACCTCTGGAACTTCACCCGTCAGTCCCAGTTGAGACGGTGGGGGATGCTCTCAGCTCCTTCACGTCTCTCGGTCCACCAGAAACAGCAGGAAGCAGAACGGTCCAGTGAAGATGCTCCAGCTCAGTCATGTCAAACTCTTCAGTTTAGGATCTTCTACCTGTACTTCAGGAGTTTCCATGCCAGAAACTTTAGTCAAGTCTCTTCCTGTTAGCCGCACAGTTCTGTGTCCATTCAATTTGCCAATGAACGTTAACGTCTTAGTGAGCTATAAAACATAAACTCTATACTAATAGTTAATTCTAAAACCCAAGGTAGAGTTGATGTTTGTGGAGACTGTCGATTTGAACGTCTAAAACACCGACACACACCTGGTTTTACAAACTGCACCACAGGTTGTTTCCCACCACTGTCCAGCTGAAACTCATTTCTAATCACCTCCTGTCTCCGCCCACTTCCTGGATATAAACCAATGACAGATCAGTAAAGCTGTTCGGCACCACACCACCTCCTTTTCCAAACATGAACCCTTCAAAATAAAAAAAAAACATGTGGCAAAACTTCCTTCAAAATAAAACTGCATTCCCAAACTACACATTAATACAAAATACAATTATTGTGGACAAGCCTTGAAGAATAAAACAAGAAGCACCGATGTAAAAACATTTTTCACATACTTTTATTTCCACGGTTCTCCTCTAGCAATTTTTTTTACATTATTATTTTTTTTACATAAGAACAGACTGTTATACAGATACTGAAGCTGGGAAAAGGGGGTGAGGGAAGGAGACAAAAACTATACAAAATGGTGACTACTCAAGCACAACAAAATCTAGGTGTATAAAATTGTGTGGGTCGTTCCACGGTGGAGGCACCAACCACTACTTCAGTTATTTGTTGTCGGGTTTTTTTTTAAATAGATTAATAAAAATACAATCTTTTAAATGGACCTTTAAAGTGGTTTGCAGAATTAAGGATCTAGGAGGGAAATGATCGGTAACGGAGAGAGCGGGACGTTGGAGCCGAGCAGGAGAAGCGGTCGGGTCCAAGGTCTCCCCCTCTGCCCAAAAAGTAAAAATCTTTTTGTTTCATTTTATTTTAAATGGCACACGGCAACTAGCGGTGGCTACTTTTCACTTTTCCACGATATACTCGAACAGTCAACATGGTCAACGACGGCACACACCGGGAGAGGACAGAAAAAAAAAAAAAAACATCTTTGTGTTTTCCCACGTTCTCAAAGAAAAATGGCTCTCTGTGTTGTAGTGCTTCTCTTGTTAGACGTGTTTCAGTGGAGAGAGCGAAGGAAACGGATGAGGTGAGTGTGTGTGTGTGTGTGTGTTGGGAAGGTGAAGGGAGCAGCATTGTGTGACAGTGTTCGTGATGACTTCATGATGAAACTCAACCTGTAAAACACGCGGGTCGGTCTGAAGAACATCGACTCGACGTAACTTCGCTCAGTCGGCCTCGATGACGCGACGTCAGTTCCTGCAGAACCCAGTGACTCATAAATAATCTAAAATGGTTTCCACTCTTGCATAAAACACAGACACACTAAATCCACCTCAGTGTATCGCAACGAGCCCAGTCCACCGTGGCTCCATTAGGTGGCGCTCCACCAGACGAATCATCAATTCTCCAGTTGAAGCAGCACAGAGAAGGTGGGGGGGGGGGGGGTCCTGGAGTTTCAAAGCTCAGGAATGTTGTGCGCCTTCAGTTTTCTTTTTTAAATAGTGTATCGTTTCAAATCACCGTTAAATAACCTGGCTGAGGTGGGGTTTTTTTTGGGAGGGGATCAACGCAACCACCCTTTGATGAAGTCAGAGAGGTCAGTAACCAACAGCTCCCCCGCCCACCAGCAGCAGCAGCTCTGAGGTCTGTTCTGAGGCCCCCCCGGCTGGCCTTCCTGCCTGGCCGGTGGGTGAAGCGGTTATCTTGGACTTGGAGGATGGAGCCGTACACAGAGTGGCCTGTGGGGTACGTGGAGAGAGAGAGAGAGCTAGGGGCGCCTGGGATCCTGTCATCTGTTGGCGGGGAAGTAATTAGGGTCCAGGTAGTTGTAGCCCGTGCTCTGCGGCAGGCAGTAGTCCCTGTCCAGGAAGGTTTCGGACTGATACACCGGCTCCAGGTGGTGGTTGGGTTTGTGGGTCTCCGTCTTGAACAGGCTGCAAACGAGAGAGAATGATCACGTGTCCATCCGTTTGGTGAAAATTTAATCTTTAGTAAAGTGATCATTCACAAACACATCTGGTTTTGATTCGAGGATGTGTCGGTCGTGGTGTAAGGCTTACACGACACACTAATGTTCATAGTTGCAATAAATTTAATTACCGTACTTTTCGCCCTAGAAGTCGCAGTTTTTGCGTAATTTGCATGGCCTGCAATTATACGCCGAAGCAACGTATTTATGGATTTTTTTCCACCCATATTTATAAACCAATGTTTGGCTGGAGATGTGACCATTATCATTAATTCTGACTGAAAATATTGAACACTATCATTTTCAGCCACTAGATGGCACTCGAGTGGTATAGTATGCCGTTGTATCATGTAATAGGTAAAAGTGGCTATTAATGACACAACCGGCTTGCCACAGCCAGCTACCGTCGTCTGCCTGGAGCAAACGTAAAATTAGCTTCATTTCACTGCGCCGCCCCGGCGAAATGAAGCTAATTTTACTACTGAAGTGCATTTATTAAGTAAAAGGTCAACAGACACACCTTTGCTATAAAATCGAGCTAACAATTGTTTTTAGGTGGTTCTCTTGTTAAATTTCCAAGAAATGCACGACTCGTCCCTTTGCGCGTTCGTACTTCTGCGTATTGTTGGAAAACGCAGCCGATTTGACCGTCAAAGTGCGTTTATTAAGTAAAAGTTAGACTGAGACACAGCTTTACTATAATTTCTAGCAAACAAATAATTGTTTTTAAGTGTTAATCTTGTTAAATTCTTGTTAAAGTCCTCTAGTACATGCTCCCGCAACCGCCGTTTGGCAGCCAATCAATTCATGGCACAACACCCGCCCACATTTCTGGGTCGTCAGTGGTGACGCATAATAAATGCGACGTGTACGGCGGAAAATACGGTATGCAACGGTGTTGCATTGATGATGATGAGACAGATTTTAGATTATAACTTAAATTAAAACCGCGTTAAGCATTTTTATTTAAACGATTAGAAAATATTATAGTGCCAGTGACCGTTTTAGTGATAAATATGAATGCATTATTGTAAAGACAACAGTAACGAGATATGGCAAAAACAAAATACACTGCTGAGATAAAGACGTCCAGGTATTTCCACGCTCGGTAACAGGAAGTGATGACAAAGAGGAACGCCTGCATGTAAACAGAACATGGCTGCAATGGCTGACAACACAGATGGCAGAGAAGAATCGGATGTTTCTTTAGATTATTTGAGTCACTATGAGAAAAAAATTGAAGTCAGAGTTTATATAAACAAAGATAAGGGAGTTCCCCTTTGTCGCCACTTCCTGTTCCACTTCAGTCACAACGTTTAAAAGAAAAATGTGCCAGTTATGTGACAAGATGGGTAAAATCGTGTTGTTGAATTTTTCGGCTGCTCCGTTCTTCAGGAGTCACCACAGTGATGTAACTCAAAGACTTGGCTTTTATTATTACGCCGCATGTCCTTCCTGACAACCACCGAGCTACCACAGCCCTCTGTGTGGGGCAGAGAGCGGCCATCAGCAGATTGTGGGGGTTAAGGGCCTTGCTCATGGGCCCAGAGTGGAACAAATGAAGGCAGGTGTGAGCGTTTCACCTTTCCCACATACATTTTGATGTTGTCGGTACCGAGAGTTGAACCGGCGACCTTCCGATCACAGGCCCACCGTCTCTAACCTCTGCGCCACCACTCTCCCTGGGTAAAATTGTGTGTATTATTTCTAAAATACAGTTTTCTTCCACTTTTTGTATTTTAAAGAAATGTACTTTACAGTCTGAAGGACCGCACCAAAGAGAAGGTTTTAGGGTTTGTTTGTTTTTTAGAAAAGTTACATTACGCACAGAGAACTCATTTCAACAGTCAGCACATGTGCTAACGCACTCCACCTGTGTGACGGAGCAGGAAACGACAACATTAAGCGACTACACTCGGATCTCCAGCTCTCGTGCGAACTCATTTCCGCAGCCTCGCACCAACCGATGCAGCTCTGATTTCTGTTTCTTCACGTCGACTCATAAAGTCAGGAATTCAGTTCTCACTAAAAAAAAATTAAAAAAAAGACGTCCTAATAAAAGATCCAAACTGTCTGTGAAACATCTGGAACAAAACCTGATTAATTCATTCTGTAAATGAAAGCGTTGTAATCATCTAAATCTGGACGTCAGCATTTAGCAGAGATTGGCAAATAAGACAGATAAACCCACTCAGGAGTTAAAATAAGATCCTGGCTTCTTTTTGCTTCTCACATCCTACTGACGTGCATATTTTATAGATGATTTAACACGTATCGAGACAAAAGGAATGAAATGGTGATGAAAATGGCCTCGAGGCTTGAGCCGACAACCATTAGTTACTTTAAATTTGAACTAAATCTAGTCTGCCACACTGGAGCTTATGAGCAACAATGCAGCTAATCATAATAAACCCTGTGCATCTTTACAGCCGATCCAAGACTAGTGCACGTGGTCCCACAGATCCACACAACGCAGCCCTCCTTCGATCCGTCCAGTCTAGCTACAGGGAACGTCTGCTGCTCTTTTGTAAAACTGACACGGTCCGTTCACAGCTTTCTCATTTAGTGGGTTTCTTTTACAGTAAACTTGTAGCAACGTCAGCAAACATTTAATCCATCAACAGATGTTTTGCTGTTCACTTTTTGTTTTGTCTCTTTCAGAAAAAGCACGTTATGTTTTTGTTTGATGCACTCAGACAAAAACCTTTTATTCATAGACCATTACGAATAGAAGAGCAATTAAGCTTTAAAAAAATAATGCTTTTGTGAGTGAAAGTTGTTGAAGTGCGACTCGTACCGACAACAGAAAAAAAGAACAGCCAGGTTTTATTTTGAGGGGGAACGAACACCTGCTACCTTGTTAACCGCGTGCTCGTCGTTTTAAAACACATTACTGTGCACGTCGCACCGCAGTACAAGTCACATCAGTCCAAATACGTCTAATAAAGTGGAAAAAAACATAAATAAGTCGCTTCGCCGTATTAGTCGCATCTATTATGCGTCACCGCTGACCACCCGGAAACGTGGACCGGTGTGACAAAAAATATATATATAATCGATTGTCAAATGGCGGCCGCGGGAGCGTGCACGGGAGGACTTTAACAAAAATTTAACAAGCTTAACACTTAAAAACAATTTTTGGTTTGCTCAAAATTATAGTAAAGATGTGTCTCAGTTGAACTTTTCCTTAATAAATTCACTTTAATGGTAAAATCAGCTGCACTTCACCTGGCGGCGCGGTGAAATGCAGCTGATTTGATGTTTGCTCCAGGAGTTCTGGAGTGAGACGACGGTGGCTTTATGGCAAGACAAGTGTCTCATTAATAGTCACTTTTACCTATTAATGACACACTTGGCTTGCCATATCACTTGAGCGCCCTCTTGTGGCTGAAAATGGTAGTGTTCAATATTTTCCATGTCTGAATAAATGAAATTGTCAGATCTCAGCCAAAAATTGGGTTATAAATATGGGAAGAAATGTATATTAGTCGTGTTGCTGCATAAGTCGCAGGGCATGCATATCTATGCAAAAAGGTGCGACTTACACAGCAAAAAATACGGTACATTTTGTGTTCCTGTTTCTATACGTGACAGAGGAGCGTCTCACCAGTCCGAGCAGTTGGAGCAGAAATCAACCGCGTTTTCTGGCGGACAGTCCTGGCAGTGCCATCTCACGCCCTGGATGGGCTCCATGCCGCAGACGTCGCACTGCACGAGAGAAAACACGAACGAGTCAAACATCTGCAGAAAACGGGGCCGAGTAAGAGCTAACTCTTTGACTTCTGTGTAAAACCTTATACTATTAGCATCCCTTTATTATAAATACTCATACTTGTGTTTTTACTCATAGGCCATTTTAAATTTCAGAATTCCATGTGCGGTTTTTAGTTTGATCTGGTTATAACCATTTTAGAAATACATGTGTAAGATTTTATTTATTTTAAGCTGTTATTTACTCATTTTGATCAAGGTTTATGGACTTTTTTAACTACTATGGCTGAGAATGTTAACTGCCCATGAACCACGTGTTTGAGTTAGCAGAGAGTTTGTTTCTCTCTCAGAAGGTTGAATGAGGAGATGATTTGATCCTGCATGTGCAGCTTGATGGCCGAGGACATCAGTCTGCTGCCTCTGAGCCAGGCGCTGATAAGTTTATAAAAACAATTCTCGCACGCTGCCCGTGACAGATTCTCGTGACTGGGCTCCATGCATGCAGAACTTCTGAACATCTGTGTAACCTGTTGTGAAAGTCTGTCCTTGCAAGTAAAACCAGTTAAAAATCTTCGTGTCCTCAAGTGTGGCTTCTTTGAGTAAATAAAATGAAGAGAGGATATTTTTTGTACAACAGTTAGGTTAAACTTTGATTTCTTATGTGCTGCCGCCCAAGACTTCTATTGTTTCCTTAGAGCTCCGGTTACTCATATTGATACTAGGCCTGACACGATAACAAATTTTGCTGTGCGATTAATCGTCTCAGAAATTATTGCGATAAACGAAAATATTGCTTGAAATTTGACGATAATTAGTAATTATCGTTAAATTTAAGAAGAAATGCTGGTTGGTTTTTGTGTGTAGTGCTTTTTTTGACCACCAGATGGCAGTATAAGACTGTTTGAACAGAGGGATGGATAGTGAGGGAGCGAGCAGCGCGTCTCTAAGAAAAATGGGAGGGAGGCCCATTGACGTGACATGGGCCGTCTCTCTTTGGTTCCCAAAATGGCGGACACTCGGTGTGGTTTGAGCTCTTTAGCATAGCATTTGTCACACAAAGCTTTTAATAAAAAATAAAAAAAATCAGTAAACAAGTTCTCAGCTTCTTTTTATCACGAAGACGTGGGTTTCAACCGTGAATTTTTAAACTTTGACAACACGGAAGTTTTTTCCCCGAGGTCGGCCTGTTAGTTTAGCTCGTAGCTTAGCTTCTTTTAATGATCCAAGAATGTGATTTTGAACAATTAAAACAGATTTTAAAGAGAAAAGAGAATGGGAGGAGTCAGTGAAGAGCACCGGAGTTGAGTCTTTTATCATCAAGTGTCTTCAGTAGAAAGAGACACGAAGAAACGATAAAGCCGATGAATGAAAATGAGGTTGATAATTTTCATTTATCATGCGATTAATTGATTTCTTGTTTGTCACGACAGGCCTAGTTGATAAAATGAGCCTGTACGGTTACTTTAGCACACTGAACACACGGCACACTCAGAGACCAGCAGAAATAATGCACAGTTTACTGCAGGAACACAAACTAAACCTCGTGGACTTGAGGAAACTGCTGAAATCACAGAAAACGCGTCCATACACCGTATGTTGCTGCCTGACTTTATCATCGATGTTTCACCTTGAATCCTAAATGCTGCACCCCGCCCTTCTCCTCCTGGATCTCCTGGAGTTTTTGTTTTTTCAAACACTTCAGCTCCAAAAGCTCTTTGTACTCCGGTAAGTTTCTCAGCTCCACAGGAACGCTCTCCTCATCCTGAGTTTGCAGGAAGACGAACACAAACAGAAAAGTGGAGTTAAGAGTGATGGGTGTCGTGCACAGTTAAAACATCTCAGTGTGACACTTGGTCTCACTTTTTATAACAGAACAGCAGAGCATTGTGCTTTTCTTCTGTTTGAGCAGCAGCTTTGCACCAAAAACAGATTACAGCAAAAAAAGGTAAAAATAAAGAACAACCTTAATCAACCTCCTCGTCTCATGCAGAGAAAAGAACAACGGGACAAAATTAAACGACATACTCTACTAAAACACATCCAGGTCTTGTGAGCAGGATGTGCAATTCTACTAAGCTTCTGTCACATCTGCTTTTGGTACAGTTCCCTTTTATTATTATTATTATTTTATTAAAAATAAGGCCAAATAAATGACAACCTGGTGAGGGAAGACATTGTTACACAGGCTGGCAGCACCTTTCTGACTCTTCTCTGTTCTGGTGATGCAAGAGGATTCCATGATGGAGAAAACCCATCTGTGTTCTCAGCAAGGAAACAGGAAACAGTTTTACTTAAAGGTTACTGCCATCAAAGAAGGGGGTGGGGGGTGGGGGGGTGTCAGCGCTTTGATAGCACCAAACAGTGGAGTTGCTCGGTTCAAATGGAAAGAGAAGCGCAGCCTGTCAGACCCCTGCTCTGATTTAGCAAACATCACAAACGGCCATGATTGCAGTTGAAACGAGGAGATGCTTCGTTTTATGCTGCAGCGTCAACGAGAGGCTGAAGGGGCTGGTATAAGAAAACCCATTAGAGGAGACAGCTGCTGGAATACGGCTCAGGCTTGAATAGATTTAAATTAAATAACACAACACTCGAAAAAGTGCGACTTTTCTCTCTTACAATTTTACAGAATTTTCTTCTTAAAGCAGCACAACAAATATTCGTTTCTACCGTATTTTTCAGACTATAAGGCGCATTATGTGAAATAAGTTCATTTCGACAGATTTTTGAGCACCGTGTACCACATGAGGTCAGTAAGCACAACCAAAATTAATACGTAAGGCACGCTGGATTTTAACTGTTGATTTTTGAGAAAATTCAAGGATTTTAAGTGCGAAAAATTGCACATGCAACTATTATGTTCAATTCCATATTACAACTCACAGAGCTGAAACTGAACATCGTGTAGTCAGTCCTGGTCTTTGAGAGCCACTATCCTGCATGTTTTAGATCAGGGGTGTCCACGCGTTTTCATCATGCAAGCTACTTTTAAAACGACCAAGTCAAAGTGATCGACTTACTACAAGGCTCCGTTTACACAAGAACAACCTCTGGAAATGTTAAGAGTATTTTCAATATTTATTATAAACAAAAAATGAGTGGGTTTACGCAAACGCGCTGTAGTTTCTATGCAAGTCGGGTTGCCAGATAAGAAATTATGAACTACAATACTGTTGCTTTAAAATTATATTATTTCAACCCAATATGTCTGATGTGCTGAGTAAAGATATTTTAAGATGAAGTGTGTGTTGTGTTTGTTGAACATGTGCACAGAAAAGGAGGGTTTAAATAAGACATTTTAAATTTATCTGGCAACCCTGATGCCATGCTCATCTGCATTCATTGCACATGTCTGCATGATCAGTTACCTCCAAACCGGTGAATACACCAACGTCTCTTTGGAGCCTGGACTTTATTAGTTTTGCTCCTACGTGCTGCAAAAGGGCGAGCAGCACAAAAACACGCTGCTCTCTGCCGTTTATTACAACTGTTGTTAGTGCAGAACAACTTTGGACTGCAGCCGCCTGTAGTGTGCATATGCAACTCCACACATGGAGAATTTCACACTTTGGGGGCGGGGTGTCTCCACTCTAAGACCTGGTTTGAGAGAATGGGCTGTGACTGGCTGCCCTGTGTGTCAATCAAGTGACAACTTTCTCAGTGAGGATGGCTGACGTGACGTCTATTTTTTTTAATGCCATACGATCTACCATTAATGCCTTTGCGATCAACCGGTAGATCATAATAGATTTATTGGGCACCCCTGTTTTAGAGGTTTCTCTGTTTCATCACACCTGATTTGAATAAACGAGCAGCTAACAGGCTTCTGACCTGCTGAAGACCAGGGAAACAACTACAACATGCAGAAGAGTGGCCAACAAGGACCAGGACTGGGGATCACTGAAATGCCCAATCGAGTATAAAACAAGCTGCGCGCAGTACATAATTCATTTTCAGGGTAATATCATGAGCAAAGAATAAAACCAGTATTTAGTTAAATGAAGCAGCTGTACTGTCTGGTAAATGAGCGTGGATACAAAAAATAAAATTAAAAGTGGAAAACGGGGTGAGCCACCAAATCATTTATGGCTAATAAAAGTAGAGTAAAAAATAAATAAAGTCTGTTTTACCGAGTCATCTGCTGAAGGGTCCTGCATGTTGTAATACGGCGAGCGCTCGTCGTCTTCATCCATGAAGACCGGAGGCTCGTACGACGTTAGGAAGGTGGAGGGTCGGTACAGGTGCCTGTTCAGGTGGTGCTGCTTCTTACTGGAGGCCTGAAGGACGTCCATAGAATCAGATTCATTCTCACTGGTACCAGTTTCACACAGAGTATCGTATCTTTGTTTTGTATGTGATAAAAGTAGGTTTCTGTTGGCTGCTCCCCTCTGCAGGTGTTGCCACAGCGAGTAAACTCGCATGAAGGATTACGACCATTTGTTTTACGCTGGAGGCGTTTCCTGAGGCTCGAACTGGCAGCCCCAGCTTTACAAGGCTTCGACGCGTAACCGCTGAGCTACCGCAGCCAGAAACACCGTCGAGCCGAGTCAAAATAAGCCTCGTGACTCTGAACGATCAGTAGCTTTGAAAATCGAGCAGTTCTAACTTTTGTTAGTAGAAAATGCTCTTTCATCATCGTGCACCCGACAACCGTCTGGAAATAATTGTTGCTAAATTATAAAATAGTCTGTTTATCGTGTGCTTCTTTGCAGCTTTAGTCTGTTTAACATGAGTTTAAAGTGTGTTTTGAAACAAGTAAAGCAATAAAGAGGAGACTGTATTTGGTGGGTCCAGCAAATAGTACAAATAAAAAGATCTGTAAAGAACAACAACATTTTAAATGTATTTGTCTGAACGTGTTGCATGTTTCAGTGGTAACTTTTGTCTTGAAGCGTAAAGTCAAAGAATTAAAAGTAGTAAAGTGTAACCTGAGGCGAGTGGTTAAAAACAAAAAGTTTCCTCTCCATAAAGTCAAATCCACATCGTTGTGTCATCCAAACCAAAAAGATTATTACCATGTCTGTTATCATTCATCTTTTTTACATTATTGCTGTTTTTAATTTTCATTCACTCTTACTTTTATTCCACCCACTTCCCTTGAGGATTAATATAACATTACTGAACTATGAAACTCTTCTTTAAATATTCACAATTTAATCTGTTTTTTTATTACATATGTTGCAGTAATTTCCTCAAGTCAAAAACATAAATTAAACTAGAAGCTGGGCTTCCCGTGATGACTAGGTTCTGGTAGACATGAACAAATTAAGGCTGGCATTTTATAGAGCAAGCGTTCACTTAACATCAAACTACTGTATTTGACACCGTATAAGTCGCATCAGTCCAAAAATGTCTAATAAAGTGGGAAAAAACAAATACGTCGCATCTATTACGCATCATCTCTGACAACCTGGGCCGGTGTTGTGCCAAAAATCGATTGGCTGCCAAATGGCAACCGCGGGAGCGTGCACGAGAGGACTTTAACAAGAATTTAACAAGATTAACACTTAAAAACAATTATTTGTTTGCTCTAAATTATAGCAAAGGTGTGTCTCAGTTGAACTTTTCCTTAATAAATGAACTTTAATGGTCAAATCAGCTGCATTTAACCTGGGCGGTGAAATGCAGCTGATTTGACGTTTGCTCCAGGAGTTCCAGAGCGAGACAAAGATGGACTAGATGGCAAGCCAAGTGTCTCATTAATAGCCATTTTAATCATTAATGAGACACTTGGTTTGCCATATTACCTGACCGCCCTCTAGCGGCTACAAATGGTAGTGTTCAATATTTTCCATGTCAGAATGAATGAAATCATCAGATCTCAGCCAAAACTTGGGTTATAAATATAGAAATAAATGTAAATAAGTCGCTTTGCCGTATAAGTCGCAGGGCATGCTAATTTATGCAAAAAGGTGCGACTTATACAGTGAAAAGTACGGTAATTAAAACTTATTTCCCCAATAAAAGAACAAGAGTTTCACTGTAATTCAAAGTAGGAACATGAATGTTTTATAAGAAATTAATTTCTTTACAGAATAAAACTTAATTGCTGCAATGATAAAATATGTTTTTCTAACTGGTTTGGTGGAAAAAAATGAGATTGAGAAGCCTAATTAAGAGAAGTCAAAGGTTTGAAGGTTTAAAACATTTAGGAACCACTATGCATGAACTCCTTTCTTATTTCAGGAACGATTCACAAAGTTTTACTTTAATATTTAAAGTTTAATTACCAGTTTGAGTGCCAATTTGTTTTACACACTCGAGCACAAGACCACTTGTGATGAGAAGAGAAGTTCAATTTTTCTACACGGAAACAAATTCAAGGGGCAACAATTCGGTGATTTAGTTTTAACATCAGACAGGAGAGAGTCCCCACAAAATAAATAATCAGCTTCCTCGTATACAAACAGTGTTTCGTCACTGATTCTGTCTTGAACAGCAACAAAATCATAATCAGAACATTAGACCTATTTTACTCCTAACATCCCAAAAAAGATTAAATGAATGAAACCTCTGGTCTTTAAGTGACGAGATGTTTTATCCAGTAAGTGCGAGTTACCTTTTTAGTGTACATGCAGAGGTTGGGTGTCCTTCCAGGCACAGGAATACCAGCTTTTGTCAGTTTGATGAAGTACTTTTGAACTCTACTGGCAACCTGGAATGGTTTTAAAGGAAAATGGCAACATTTATTATTTCAGAGGGAGAAACAGCTGCTTGATTTAATTAGAGGTCGCACACTTCTATCATCCACAGACTGGCAGGGGGCGTCTGTGTTATTACACACATCAGTCAACTTTTTCATACAAATAAGCTCAAACTGCTTCTGTTTTTTTTTTTTTTTTAAGGTCAAATAATATAAGAGTTACAAATAAGGCTCTGAAGCGTGCGCCTTTTTTTAAAATGAGAACAACAGTAATGATTTTAACCTGTTTGGCCGTCCGATTGCCGAGCTCATCGGCAATTTTCTGCCATCGTTTGGACTCGATCTCCTCAGGTGGGTACTTAAGAAGAAGCTGCTCCAGTTTTTTCTGTCAAAACGGACAAAACGTACAATAAAAAATAAAATGTGCCCAACTTGTTTACTGTTTAATCAATTTTAACTTTTTTTCCCCCTTTAGTAGTCGTTTCAAACTGTTTGAGCCCAACTTCACAGGCTTCTTGGAGTTTTTTGACGTAATTTGTGACGTTTTTATTGCGTAAAAATTTAAATAAAACAAAATGTCAAATCGGAGCCGAGCAGTTGCTCAGGTTTGGAGCTGAACTATGAGCTCAGCTTTTAAAGAAGACGAACCGCGTTCGGTTTCATCTCGTTTACAGTTGTTCTGACTCCATTTTAATCAACTGATGAGACGAGACACCACCTCCCTCCAAGCTGTCCCGCTCTTATAGCTTAACATTTACACCTCCATGTTCAAACGCATCAACAGATCGGCTCAGATATTCATCAAGTTACAACTTTCAGTTCTGAAACCTTAATATTTTCTTTTTAATAGTGTGAATGATGTGAATATTTCACATCCCAGACTTCATACTTTCACTCATCAGGCTCACACAGTTTACTGCAGGGCTGCAAGATTTGCAACATCAGTAATGATTTTACGACTTGATTGTAACCGTTTAATTTTCTGGCAGAAAATTTACCAGGAAAATACGTTCATTCAGATCAAAAACAGAAACTACCGCCCTTACCATCATCTCTGGTTGTGTTTTAGTTCAGACTAAAAAACAGCAACAGCCAGTCAGACAAGGAGGAGGAGAATTATTAAACTTTTGTGCTACACACAAACAAGCTTTTGCTTTGTGGTTCATTCTCTGTGTCAGTTTTTAAAGGCTAACATGAAAACTATTCTTATGAGCAACTTCGTGTAATTTGTAACGTACACTCAACGTAAAATTTACAT
Organism: Nematolebias whitei; assembly: GCF_014905685.2. Lineage (NCBI taxonomy): Eukaryota > Metazoa > Chordata > Actinopteri > Cyprinodontiformes > Rivulidae > Nematolebias > Nematolebias whitei. Next base: position 43,840,806 of record NC_056506.1, on the reverse strand, counting down.
CATCTACACCAGTGTTTTTCAAAGTAGGGGGCCGCGGCCCCATGGGGGACCACCAGGGGGCGCTAGGGAGGAAAGCAAACAGTGTTGAATAATTATTTTTAAATATATTTTATATTGAAATAATTTTCACCATGCTCATCTTTCTGATTGTTAGTCAAATGTGCTCTTCAAGCACAGCAAGGACAAAATGAAGGAGTTTCTAAAAAAGACAGAAGGAACCGACCATCAGCCGTGCTGTGCTGGACACTGCTACAAACAAACAAACAAACAACTCATGGCCAGCTAAAATTCAAAGGTATGTGGAAGCAAACATTAAGTATGGCTTTACAGTCATACAGAAAAATGGCCACTATTGTCCGAAATGTGTCCTCTGCCTGGAGACCCTCGCAAACGAGTGTTTAAAACCTTCAAAACTTCAGCGCCACTTGAGTGGGAATATAATTCAGAGTTTAAAACATGTTAGCTAATAACATTTTTATGTTCAGCAGCTGGACGAATTAACTGATTATAGTGAATAAAAGTTAAAACATTCTAAAAGTTGATGTTTCTTTACACATTTTGTAACATTGTTTGTGGGTTTGTGGTGGGGGGACTCAGCCAGAAGCTAATGCTGTTTGGGGGCCATGGCATGGAAAAGTTTGGGAACCTCTGGTAGACCAAGTACAGTTCTGCACAGATGGTTTGTTTTTCCTTTTATGTTGTTTTGACTCTGAAATGTTAAAATAAAACTATAGGAGTTACGAGACTTGGCAGCAGCCCCTGCAGAGCGAACAAATAATAAAGAGAACTATAAAAAAAAAAAGTTACTGCGGTCTAAAGCACCAAATGCATAATGCAGGCGCCTTTACTGCACAGCCACAGATTTTATGATTTCACTGCAAAAAGACTCTTTTTGCTTCTGCTGTGTTCAGACACAAGGGAGCTGTTATCACAGGTGCAGCTCTCCTTACAGTTTGAGAGAAACAAAAGAAAGACAAAGAAACAGAACGTAACAATCTAACGAGGTTAAGAGTCAGGTCATCTGGACAGAGAATGGAAAAATGTTCTTTTATTTTTTATATGTTGGTGTTTTCATTTGGAATTGAGTTTTATCTTAAATCCCATAAAAAGTACATTATCGTTACAAATCCTAACAAAGACATTCATTTATATTCAATCATCATCAAGCATGTTTTCTTACACATTCGCTACCAACCTGTTCTTCCACCGTCCACAGCTGGTTAAACGTGTGAGGCTTATTTGGGTGACATATCCTCCCCCTGATCATCTGTCAACACACATTGAAAGACATTTCAAAAGACTGAACGTAAAAAACAATGTGCATCATCTGAAAGGATCCCAACATATGAACAGAGTGAATGCTTCACTTCGACAAAGGCTTGCTGTCAGATGTGACTTGAGACGTGTCGCTGGGAGTAAAACAGCGACTTCTTTGACTGACAAATAAAATCGTTTGAAAATTCAGAGCGCATCATCTGGGGGAATGCAAATGTGCCGGCACAATATAAACAGGAAGAGCAACAGACATAATCAAGAGGGTTGTTTTTGCTCAGAGAAAATTGTTTTTCCACCTTCTAATCCAAATAATCAATTAAAGTAAAACCTTGCTGCAGAGACTGCAGTAAGAAAATGCACAAATGTAAAGAATAAGGCAGATAAATGGAAAAAGGCTTGCACGCCATGATTCCATAGGATACCATGTTTTTTTTTACGTTCTCAGCTCTTAACCCTGCTGAAGAATAGAACTACCGTACACGTCGCACCGCCGTATAAGCCGCATCAGTCCAAATATGTATAATAAAATGAAAAAAAAACAAAACAAATATGTCGCTTCGCTGTATACGTCACATCTATTATGCGTCACCTTTGTTACGAGTCACCTTTGTTACAAGTCACCTTTGTTACGCGTCACCTTTGTTACGAGTCACCTTTGTTACGAGTCACCTTTGTTACGAGTCACCTTTGTTACGCGTCACCTTTGTTACGAGTCACCTTTGTTACG
>NC_056506.1:43830988-43838794 GCF_014905685.2 Nematolebias whitei | reverse complement strand
TACGCGTCACCTTTGTTACGCGTCACCTTTGTTACGAGTCACCTTTGACGACCCGCAAACGTGGGCCGGTGTTCTGCCAAAACGCCATTGGCTGCCTAATGGTGGCAGCGGGAGCATGCAAGGGAGGCCTAACAAGAATTAAACAAGATTAACACTAAACAATTATTTATTTGCTCAAAATTATAGCAAAGGTGTCCCAGTTTAACTTTTCCTTAATAAACGCACTTTAATGGTCAAATCAGCTGCATCTCAAAAGCCGATTCGCAAAAGTGGGAGCATGCAGAGAGACAACTCGCTGTGCATTTCTTCGAAACTTAAGATAAGCACCTAAAAACAATAATTTGTTCACTTCTTGGTCTGCTGCCTTCATACATCTCCTCCTACATGTCTCTGCGTGAGTGCAGCTACAGCGTGCGCTCTCAGGACATTATTACCTGCAGTGTTCCCTCAATGAGGACTGAACTAGACAAAAGGGCCTTCTCCTACTCCGCTCCTGTTTCCTGGAATATCTTACAAAAAGATCTGAAGCTCGACCTTGACCTCTCTAAGTGGCTTTAAGAATCTCTTGGACTCAGGGACCAATGCAGACATGTTCCTGTTTTTAGTTTTCTACATTCACCTTATAATCTAGCTGTTTTGTTACTTTTTTAGCCATCTTATTTGTAAAAAAAAAAAAAAATCTGTATGCCTTTCTATAACGGTCTATTGCTGTCCGTTCTTTTCATCTTTCTTTGTTGAAATCAGGTCTCTCTTGTAAAGGAGTCCTCGAGGCTCAATGGGATTTACCTGTCTAAATAAAAGGTTGAATGAATGAATGTTTGCTTGAAATATAGTAAAGGTGTGTCTCAGTCCAACTTGTCTTTAATAAATGCACTTTAATGGTCAAATCAGCTGCATTTCATCTGGGCGGCGCAGCAAAATGCAGCTGATTTTTGACGTTTGCTCCAGGAGTTCCGGAGCGATACTAGACCTGTCGCGATAAACAATAAATCAATTAATCGCATGATAAATTAAAACGAGGTTGATCATTTTCATTTATCAAATTTATCATTTCTTCATGTCTTTCTCTGACCCCTCCCTTTCTCTTTTCTCTTTAAAATCCGTTTCAAAATCGTCCAAAATGGCGTTTTTGGATCGTTAAAAGCAGCTAAGCTACGAGCTAAGCTAACAGGCCGACCTCGGGAAAAACCTCCGTCTTGTCAAAGCTCCAAAATTCATGGTCGAAACCCGTGCCTTTGTCTAAAAAGTTGTTTTTCTCTGAAAAAAGAAGCTGAGAACTTGTTTACTGATTTTTTTAATTAAAAGCTTTGTGTGACAAATGCTACGTTAAAGAGCTCAAACCACACCGAGCATCCGTCATTTTGAGAACCGAAAACAAGGAAGGAGAGACGGCCCATGTCACGTCAAGGGGCCACCCTCCCTTTTTCTTAATAGACACGCTGCTCGCTCCCTCACTATCCATCCTTCGGTTCAAACTGTCTTATACTGCCATCCAGTGTTCAAAAAAGGCACTACAATCAAAACAAATTAAACAACATTTCTTCTTAAATTTGACAATAATTGCCAATTATTGTCAAATTTCAAATATTATCGTTCATCGCAATAATTTATGAGACAATTAAAAGCCCAGCAAAATATGTTATCGTGACAGGCCTAAGCAAGACGAAGGTGGCTTTGTCCAAATGTCTTATTAATAGCCACTTTTACCTATTAATGAGATACTTGGCTTGCCATAATAGTTGACTGCCCTCTAGTGGCTGAAAATGGTAGTGTTCAATATTTTCCATGTCAGAATGAATGACAGATCTCAGCCAAAAAATTGGTTATAAATATGAAAAATAAAATAAAAATACATTGCTTTGCTGTATAAGTCGCATGCATGCTAATTTATGCAAAAAACTGTGACATCCATCCATTATCTTTTACCCGCTTCTTCCATTTTGGGTCACGGGGGTCGCCGGTGCCCATGTCCAGCAATCACTGTGCGAGGGGCGGGGTACACCCTGGACGGGTCGCAAGTCCATCACAGGGACAAAACTGTGACTTATACAGCAAAAAATACGGTAAATGAGATGAGTTTTAAAATAGGCGTACAATGGGAATAACCTGGTGATATTTGGGATGACAAAGTAAATTACCAGCTAAATAGAAACCGCTTCTGCATTAATGATAATCTGGATGAATATACAGCTGAGGCTATAGAATGTTGTAGAGAAAAGCAGCTGCTGAAACGTACCTGTGTTTGCCTGCCGTTCTCTGGGGCATCGCTCATGGGAAGAGAGGAGTACGAGCTGGAGCATTCGCCTTCCTTCTTGGGTTCAACGGGACTTTTTGGTCTAAGAGGCAAACCTGTAGTGGGAAGGAGAATGAGAGCGGTGCTTTGAGTGTGGACCCGCATTTCAGAAATGTATATCAATATGTCTGAAAAACAACTCGAGTACACGCTTAAAATGGCACCGTTTGAGTATAACCTTTGACGTTTGCTTTTATAGCTTGCAAAAAGTGCCTTTAATTAAAACAAAACTGATCACAATCACATAAATCAACCCTAATTTCATGCTTGCCTTTATCAAAGATCAAATTCAGCTGCCGGGTTTTTCGTTTCTTGTCGCAGAACTCTCTCTCGAAGTCCCCGAGGCCTGAGGTGTACTGCTCCCAAGCAATGTCAGGGAGTTGAACGACATGCTGAGGACACGGCATGCCCAAATTCACCTAAGGGTCACGGGAATGAAAGGGTTGAAACCAATTAACTGAAAATGAAGCGTCAACTTCAGTTCAACACACAGTGAGCCACACTTTCCTGGTACCTAACAGTAGTTATTACCTGTTTCTGCAGCTGATCTACAAAGCTGATGGGATCGGCCAGCGCCCCTCTCTGACGACGTGCCAACGTCTCCAAATCAAAGATGGCCTGCGTGCGCTGAGCCTCGAGTACCACTATGGTCTGCAGCAGTCTCTGATAACTGGCACAGAGGGAAGTAATGTTGGACAAGAGAAGACAGTGCCATGACTGACTGTTATTTAACCTGACACAATGTAGCAGAGCAAAAAAACCTTTAGACCGCAGCTCATGTATAATTCAACAATGGTGCTGAGAACCTAAAAAGTTGTTCAAAGCAGCACTTTCTGCCTTGCAAGGAATAAAAATACACAGGTTATCACCTCTTAAGTGCCTCATCAAGACTTCCCTGAAGCAGCCTATAAAAGGACAGCAGGTACATAAAACACTTTGCAACCTCAGTCTCGTCTGTAACTGTGCACATCTCAATGCAAATAAATATCTTTGCACGGGTGTGCAGCACCCGAGGAGCCTCCAGCTCCACTAGTCTGACTCTCAACATCTCCAGAGTACCGACTCAGACACCTTACAGTGCGAGCAGAGCTGGGGGAAATCAACAGGAATGAGACAGCGTGCTACTTGGCTACAACCAAACGCAGTAGCTGAGGGGCACAGAGGATCAATCTCTCCTAATACAACATGAACGGAAATCAATGCAAAGGACACAATTTATTCAGAGAGGAGTTTTAAACTAACAAGCAAAAGTTCTGATGAGTCAAGGAGGTTTAAACTAAAGTTTGGTGTGGGGCGCCAAATTTATTACATTTCCTGTGCTGCAGAGTAATTCTGAATAAATGTGCAATTTCTGCATGACACAGCAACAAACGTGCAAACTTCCTTCAACGAGCACATGATCTGATCATAAATCTGTCTCGGGGTGAAGGAGGACTTGGCTCCGTTTCACTCTGGGCTCCCTTTAAACGTCCAGGGACAAGTCTAGTGTTTTATTGCCACCTACTGGGCCCGACGCTATGTTGACATGGACATAATAGGAATAAACGGCCATTCGGATTATTTTTTGTTGATTCAGCTCGATCTAAATGAATCTGTAATCCGAATGAGAGGGGTGGTTTATGCCGATTCATAATCCGAGCGGTGTGCGTGTAAACACTTGATCTGATCATCTTATTCCGATTGTGGAAAACTGATCTGACTGCGCATGTGCGACCTGGGTCAACCTCACAAATTTCTGCCCGTTTACAAAACAGTTCTAAAACACCAAACTTTCCCACTCTGCACACGTCAGTACTTCTATTCTGAGTAAAAGCCCACTGCATGTCAACGCTCACCGTGAACGGATTGTGCCCATGTAAACGATACATTTGGATTATTTTGTCTGAATACATTTCAATCCGGTCAAAGAATTTTGCGCATGTAAACATAGCGAGTGCCGTTTACTAGGGGTGTAACAAAACATTGATTTAAATCGATATATCGATTAAATAATTCAATTATATTGTGGCAAAACTAAAACATCGATTCATATGGTCAGCTTTAAAATACACTTTTATTTTGAAATTCCCAAGGCACATCTGCGTCACCATTTCCGTGCGCGGAAATTCACTCTCCTGCTGGATTTAAATCGACAGGACGGCGGCTCAACAGACAAAACTCACGTCATATGCAACAACAGGTGCCAGTTTGAGTTAAAATACACGGGAAACAAGTAATTTGTCCGTTCACCTGAAGAAGAAACACGGCATTGATAGCCATGTTATGTACGCTCAGCATCTATTTTTGTTTCTTTATAACTCAAAGGTAATCAGGGAACTTTTAAGTTAACCGGTTTAAAAAATGCACTTAACATGAGAAATGTGAGACTAAACTGAACAGGCCATTTATTTTTATTTTTTCATTAATTAAGAAAAAAGTGTATTTTTATTTAAATGCCTGGTGCCTGTAATAACAGAAATAAAATGGTTCAATCATATTTGAATTGTTATTGTAAATTTATTTATATGTAAATGAGATGGGCATTTGATATCGCAATATATCGATCGCAGACTTGTGAATCGAATAGAATCGAAATCGTATCGTGACAGACTTTGTGATATCGAGAAATATTGTATCGTCATACAAACAAATCAATCTAATATTGTATCGCGGTAAAGCTGGTGATACTGAAAAGTTCAACCTAGACATAGTTGTGGCCAACTCGATGCCTGATTAAAAAAAAAAAAAAACAGACTAATAATTTGATCATGTATTTTTTTAAAAGACTAAGTGACAAATGAGAGAAATCCTATATTTAAATAAAGGATGGTTTAATCGGGAACTATAAAATGCCCTATAGTCTCTAAAAATGACTCCAGGCTGCACTGATCTCTTTATTCAGCTCAACCAAATATTGGCTCGACATTGAAACTTGATCAAATTACCTAACGTCACGGGAGCAGTGAAATCCTAATCTGAAGTCACTTTTCCAATAAACCAAAACTGGTCTAAAAGACAAAAAAGGTACTGCAGCTGAATATTTCTCTTAGCCTTGAAAAAGCCCTTCACACCCACTTCCTGCGAAGATGAATCACCTGACCTGCCACAGTTATCAGCGCCTGACTGATCACAGCGTGGGACCTGTCCAACAGCAACCAACAACAAAACCGGCTTTTTCCAAATCTGATCTCTATAATTCTTAAAAAAGAAAGACTACACAAGCCATCACCCGCAATCAATTAAACATAATTTTCCTCAGGCTTTGTGAGACCGACGACTGCCAAGTAGCTCAAAACAGATCGATGGTAAAACATAAACATCTAAAGCAAATAAAACGAGACGCGGTTTCTAGTTTGAAGCTCAACAATATGTTTTCAGTCACGAAAACATCTTCGTGTGTCTCGAGTCAAAGCTAATTTGAGCTTCTGCACATCGGTTTTTGAACACATCAAACAAGTCAAACATTCTGAGACTTTATGGCGGACTAATAATTTGGACTACAAAAGCACTTGAGAACGCGCCATGTTCAAAACATCAGAACCTTCAGAGAACAGAGGAACTCGAGCCTGGTTCATTCAGAAGCACAAACCATCACAACCACAGCGACCAACATGTGCGACTCCCTTGAGAGCTCCCACATACTCTTTATTGTGTTTAAGAGCCAGGTGGTCCGACTCAAAATAATACACATCTGGTTCCTCCTCCTCTTCCTCCTCCTCCTCCTCGTCGTCGTCGTCTGCAGCCTGGCTTCCTCTCGGCTCCTCGCTGGTCTTTTTGTCTATAAATCCACCGTCTTTATCAACTGCCTCGTTTTCAGGATCCACAGAATCCGACTGCTCGCTAGAAGGACCAAGTGAGTCAGAGCAAACGAGTTCCTCCACCATGGGGCAGCCCACCACCACCTCCCCCTCCTCCATTAAAGGTCCATTATCTGTCAGAGGAGAGCTGGGTTTGGAGGGAGAAGCTTTGCCACCAGACACAACTCTCCTAGGTGAAGTCCTCAGGGTATATCTGTGTTCATAGAGCTCTGTGAAAGATGGGGACATGCTGGGTATGGAAGGGCTGCACCCTGGTTCTGTGGGGGAGGTGGGTGTTGTGAGTAGGGGTGTAGTTTCTCCTGAGTTGCTGTTGTTGATTGAACTACAGTTTGTGTTCGTAGTAGAGGAGGAGGTGGAGGCGGCAGCGTCCTGCGCTGGTGACGGTGGTCGGCCGTTTGTGTCGCTTTCACTTACTACCACCTGCTCCTCGTGAGCTAGACACAAAGGGTCACCTACTACATCGACCTCCACCTCCTCCACCTCCTGCTCTTTGGCAACGATCAAGTCAGGAACAGGGTCCTCTGAAGCACCGTCAAACGTCGGTGCCAACGAGGCTGACAGTTCCCCTGAGCCAGAGATCTCCCTTTGCCCAGGGACAGAGTTTGTAAAAGGCACCGAGGGGTCGGGGGATGAGGGAACCCCCATCCGACTGCCGTTCAGCAGCGACGAGGGAACAGTGACAGAAGTGGGGTTAACACTAGTCTGTTCAGTAAGTGTGCTAGATCTGTCTACGTCCGTTTCTCCAAACCCATTAGAGGCCTTGTGAGAATTAGGGGGTGAAAACACTTCATCACACTCCACATGACTATGCTCCTCCACCTTCTGTCCGACTGCATCACTTTCCAGCTTGCAAAGAATAGGTGAAGCGGGTGCGGTGTTAGAAGAGTTGTGGCTGGGCATTCTTTCACAAATGATGTCCTTACAAGGCTCTGGGACAGAGACCGGACTTTCAGGTTTCAAAAACCCATGGTCCTCCTCCTGTCCCTGAGATTCTCCAGAGCGGGAGCACCACTTGGTCCTTTTGGTTTGAGGAGAGGCACCCTGCGGTTCTTTCACTGGGTCAGAGTTCTCGTACTTCTCTTGACTGATGTAGTTTTCTAAACAGGATACACCCCGCTTCCTGGAAGCTGTCGATTGATCCACATCACCCGGTAAAGTACTGGAGTTGTTTACGTTTCTCTGAAATAAGTCCTGTTGTTTATTTTCTTGCAAGCAAGTCTCCTGTGGCTGTGTCTCCTGTTTAACATCATGCTGCGACTCCAGCTTAGATTCTGGAGTTGACTCTTCAACCGTGTTCTGCTTGATGTCATTTGACACCTGCATGTCATTGTGCCTTGATTCCTGCTTCGACTCCTGCAGGGTGTCCAGCGTCGTCTCTTGTTTGATATCATGCTTTGACTCCTGCTCAGGATCTTTTTTGATGTTCGGCTTGGACTCCTGCTCGACGTTCGGCTTGGACTCCTGCTCGACGTTCGGCTTGGACTCCTGCTCGACGTTCGGCTTGGACTCCTGCTCGACGTTCGGCTTGGACTCCTGCTCGACGTTCTGCTTCGACTCCTGCTTTGACTCCTGCTCGACGTTCTGCTTCGACTCCTGCTCGGCGTTTTGCTTCGACTCCTGCTCAGTGTCCAGTTTTGACTCCTGCTTGGTGTCCGGTTTGCGGTCTTGTGTCGACTCCTGCTTCGTTTCCTGCTTCGAGTCCTGCTTGGTGTCCGG
>NC_056506.1:43828152-43830978 GCF_014905685.2 Nematolebias whitei | reverse complement strand
TGGTTTCCAGTTTTGACTCCTGCTTGGTGTCCGGTTTGCGGTCCTGCATCGACTCCTGCTTGGCATTTTGCTTTGACTCCTGCTTGGTGTCCGGTTTGATGTCCTGCTTCGACTCCTGCTTGGTGTCCTGTTTTGACTCCCGCTTGGTGTCCGGTTTGCGGTCCTGCTTCGTTTCCTGCTTCGAGTCCCGCTTGGTGTCCGGTTTGCTGTCCTGCGTCGACTCCTTCTTGGCGTCGTGCTTCGACTCCTGCTTGGCGTCGTGCGTCGACTCCTGCTTGGCGTCGTGCTTCGACTCCTGCTTTTTCTTGGGAGAGCGCGCCCTCGGCAGCGGAGACACAGAGGTCTCCTCTGGCTGGGCAATGCTGCGGTTCCTGAGGGTTCGACCACAAAAGTTCTCATCCAATCCATTGAGCCCTACTGATGACCTTGTGACACGCGAAGAACGGGACGCGGCCATACTACGGCGGGTGCCTACTGTCTCCTCATCCTGGTGCTCTCTCCTCTGCAGCAGAATGTGGGCACCTGGAAGACACAAACAGATACAGGGACTTCATGTCAATAAAATGCATGAAAACCAACTGTGGAATTAACACTACACGTACAGCTTTGACAAGCTTCAATGACTAGTCATGCTAAAAATGAATGCTGTGTTTAAAGTATTGAGCCTAATTAATTCATTTCTCAGTTCATACCAGAGAGGCATTGATTTACTTTGTCATTGTAACTAAGCAACACCTTCTGCCAAAGGCAAATCTGCTAGTCTTAAATCAAGTCTGTACAAAATTATATACATGTTAAAGGAGGAACACTAAAGGTTGGATCTTTCATCTAACCTAACTGACTAAATACATTCTCAGAGGTTTTGTGCAGGCTTGATAACTAAAATGAAAATGTGACAATAGAATAATCCAGGGTAAGGCAGCAAGTAATTTTCAGAACTATAAAATATGAACAAAAGTCACACAGAAACGGTGCAGTTATTAATTTCCACCCAGCTGACACAGTATTCAGTAGCCAACCTCCCCAGACACTTCGGCTACACTCACATTGCTCAATTCTGATGTTTTTGCCCCGTGTGCTACAATTTTATTGCGTGGTTGTTCACATCGTAATTTAAATGCAAACACCATTTAACTTCCATGGGAACAATCTACCCTGAAGTGATCCGGAGGAAAAGAAAAAGACGTGACATGACACACAAAGCGCACCGTGTTTACGGAAGTAAATATGGATGCTACACAAGTCAGCATGTCTGTATCAATTCTGATGGTGATGTGTAATCCACTAAATTATTATTTGCCTTGCTCGTTTAGTCTATCGTTTACATTTAATCTTGCAGCTTCACGTCAGGTAGTGATGTGCTGAAAGTAGAGCGAAGAAAGAAACTCAAGTTCTGCTCCAATGACACTTGTATTGATGCAATCGCGTACAATTGTTGGTATCAACCATATGTTGGTTTGAACTCTCAGTCATCCAGCAAATGGCAAAAACAAAAAGTTAAATAAAACAAAGAATCTATAGTAGAGGTTTCTCTTCCCATCCAAGGAGCTTTAGAAATTTAAAACTGGAGAGTGCAGGGTTCCAAACTGCATCACATTGGTATCAATAACAAAAATCAATATCAGGATTGATCCGCAACATCGCTGGTCAGACTGAGGTGGCTTTGAAAAACATTGGACATGTATACAATTTAGTACCACAAGAAAAGTGACCTAGGTCAGATTAATTAAAAAATGGATTCATGACATTCAGACAAAAAATAAAAGCAGATCTGAGCTACTTTTGCCTGCTGGGTGAGCGTAGCTTTAATTTCACTCTCCACATTCTCCATCTCTTCCAGGAAGATGCCAACATTGTTACAGCAAGTGCATATTTATGTTCTCTCTGCAGAGATTACCGCTCATCCTGCGTAAAGCTCATGTAGTTTACAAGTTGACTGATATTCGACGCAAAAGCTACACTGTCTTTCTTACATCAAATTCAGCTGCAGACTTTGGTTAGTCATGACGCTGTAAATTTCTTGTGCCAGAAGGTCAACAGGCTGCGATCCTTTCCAAGATTTTTGAGAACATACAACAATTGAAACGCTTAAAGACCTTAAATTATAAACAAAGCATGACAATGAACTTCCTACCATGATTAAAGTAGCAGCAAAGCCTTTGAATAGCCCCTCTGAGCCTCGCTACAATATCCTGCTGAAGATGATGTACTAATGTAAACAACACCCAACGGTAAATGCTTCTACGCAGTAAGTAATAAAAGGTCATGGATTTTACTCAAGCAGCATTAAGAAAACTTTTTTATAACTTAAGCCAAGTTTAACAACAATTTAGGAACCAAATACACATATACACCCAGGTAGTTTTTGAAACCTTCTGTCAGACTCCTCAGATTATATAAAAAAGGTCAAAACATGGGGGAACACAACAGTTATGAAAAGCACATTTGCAGTGTAGCTTTCATCCAATCAGAGATAAAGTTGAGTTGATATAGTAAGAATGTAACATTTAGCTAAATGAAGGTAAATGAAAACTTGTGATTATTAAAAAAAAAAAATGCTTTCCTGCTGGTTACACACAATTATGTATCCAGGAGATTGACGGGCACACAGCAAGGTTGTCCATGAAGCATCTTCAAGAATAACAACAAAGTCCACGCTCAATAATCCAGATATACAATCCAACATTTTTCAGTCAGGTCATCTGGACAGTTTCTTTTTTTGTGCTGAAACGTTTCGCCTTTGATCCAGAAGGCTTCATCAGTCAAGGAAACACACAACACAAAACTGATTCTTCCCCAAACAGCTTACTCCAAAGTGGAACAAAC
>NC_056506.1:43754439-43827752 GCF_014905685.2 Nematolebias whitei | reverse complement strand
GTTTGTTCCACTTTGGAGTAAGCTGTTTGGGGAAGAATCAGTTTTGTTGTGTGTTTCCTTGACTGATGAAGCCTTCTGGATTGCAGGCGAAACGTTTCAGCACAAAAAAAGAAACTGTCCAGATGACCTGACTGAAAAATGTTGTATCTTCTAGAATATGGCGCAAATATTAAACCTAACAAAGAGCGACAATATAAAACATTGCTCAGCAAAGATAGTTTAAAAATAGCTTTGGATGAGGATGAAACATGGATGCGCATACATAAAGGAAATACTAGATCAACTGGCATTTCCACTGAGGTGCTCATTTACATTAATACCAAGTCCATCAATATGAGGGCAAAGCTCTGTCGGAATTAATTTAGAAGATCCGTCTTGCCTTTACTTTCACATTCCCTTCTTCTGCACTGTGCTTGCACAGCAATATCAAAGCCAGAGGCTACACACAGGCTACAAATACATTTTGATATTTTTCCTGCAAGGAGCATATACAAACGTGACCTGGAACAAGAATTACCATATGCACGCATTACTCACACTCCACTAAAGGCTCCAGCTGACAAAGCTGATGTGATCTGCGGATGCATAAAAGAAAAGAAAGGAGAGAAACTGAAAAAAGAACAACAAAAAGGCAGCAGCAGGGGGCAGGTTGTTTCAGACAGTGCACTCATCTTCAGAGTCAACGCCACAAAACTAATTAAATCACATCATCTGACCTGATTCAAAAATGTAGAAAACAAAATCGCCAAACCAAAAGTAATTAAGGCCACTGTTCAGCTGAAAAAAACACAACATTTGCTCACATTTCCTCAACTCCATTAACTTAAGGCTCAATAATTAATTACTGCAGCCAGTTTCATACTTGAAAACTGTGTCATAATTTTTACAAACTTTAGCCCAAGCTCAAACTATTGTCACACAAGCCTCATAAAGAATTAATCTGGAAGTCATAAAATCAAAAAAGTGAAAGCAGCTTCCATGTCTCACCGTTCACATCGTCGCGATAAGGATACAAATAAACGTTCTTTGAAGAAAAATATGAAATTTAAAAGACCAGTGATTCGAAAGCTGATTAACAGGTAGTGGAAAAAGCAAACTTTAATGTCATAAAATTAGTTTCCAAAAAGTGTACTCCGTTAATATTCACATATAGTCACACTTGAGCTAAGTCGTTCAAAAACTGAAACAGGAGAAAAGTTAAATGTGTATTAAGAATAAAAATACAAAGCAATAAAAAATGCTTGCGTTGCAGAAAATGAAAAAGTTGTACTTTTCTTAATGAGGTGGTTCTTAACAAGCCAATGTTTAAAACTAAAACTAACAAAAAAAAAAAGCTAAATTTATAACTAATTTGTAGGGATGCACGATATTATCGGCATGGTATCGGTATCAGCCGATATTAGCGTTTAAGCTAAATATCAGACATCGTCCATTCCATCAAAATAACTCGCCGATATAAAAGACGCTGTTTTTATATGACGACCCAGTGACAAGGACGCCTACAGCGCCAGCACAACGTGACGTCACGTGCGCATACCTGATCTGATCATGGCCGAGAGGAAGAAGTCAAAATGTCAGCGATGTGAAGGGTTTTTTTTCCGTTGAGGACATCTGATTCTAAAGATTTCTGGACTACGTTGAGCCTCGCTACATCGTCCCCAGTCAGAGATATTTTTCCGACGTAGCCTTACTCGAGTTACAAGCCGTCATACTTCCGACATCATTGAGAAGTTAATAGCCGGTAGCGCTTGGGTGAGTTTTACCACAGACGTGTTGACGTGAAGCGTTAGCATGATTAGTCTTACGGCACAATGGATAGACAAAAACTTTGAACTTTAACGTCTGTCCTTCATGCACAGGAGTGCAGAGGATCCCACACTGCAGCTATAGGAACCTGGAACAAACCTCCACAAGTGAGACAGCATCGCAGGTGACTAATGCTAATACATAATATTTAACATCCATCCATCCATCCATTTTTTTTACCCGCTTATTCCATTTTGGGTCACGGGGGTCGCTGGTGCCCATGTCCAGCAATCACTGTGCAAGGGGCGGGGTACACCCTGGACGGGTCGCAAGTCCATCACAGGGACACATAGAGACAAACGAGACAAACAACCATTCACTCTCTCACTCACACCGAGGGACAATTTAGAGTTACCAATTAGCCTAACATGCATGTTTTTGGTCTGTGGGAGGAAACCGGAGTACCCGGAGAAAACCCACGCATGCACGGAGAGAACATGCAAACTCCACCCAGAAAGGCCCCTGGACCGGGGTTTGAACCAGGGACCTGCTCGCTGAGAGGCAGCAGCTCTACCAGTTGCGCCACCGTGCTGCCTAATATTTAACATTTTTAATTTAATATAAGTTAAAGTGCTATGCATATGGCTGTTACTGAATATAGCTCTTACAGCTGTTACACAATGTTTGTAGCAAATAAGGCTAATTAAGAGGGCTATGTTCTGACAAAGGAACTTATATTAAAAATATCGGTATCGGCCAGATAAGTTTCAACACATCAGCCAAAAATCCAATATCGTGCATCCCTACTAATTTGCACCAAGACGCTAAAAATAATGGGTTTTTTTATTCAAAAAAAGGCTAGAAACCACATCTTCACTCACAAAAATTACATGGCATTGTATGCACACACCAAAAAAATCATATTTAAAAGTGGATTTTTGTATTACATGTGTTTCAACTGATTAAAAAAAGTGACCATTCTTAAACTATACGGTAAATAACCCACTCCACTCGTGATTTTTGTTTTAACAATAGGGTATGGCACTGTTATTAACACACAAATATAGGCACTAATCCTAAAAAGGTTGCTGATAATCAACTTGAACTGACAGGAGGTCAGTTTACTTATCATTTTTAGGCGTCAAGGCCAAATGAAGTTTTTACCTTGACATGTGGGGCTGTAATAACACACTTCCTGTTCCTCTCTAAAGGCTTGTTTGGCTGTCAAGTAATGGAAACACGTGTTGACTTGAAAGCATTGTCAATATGAGTATCTCACAAAAATAACGTGCACATGTTCAGGCTGCCAAACCCTGTTATACATAAAAACAGGCACCTTCAAAGCCAAACGTGAACATTATTGTGGGCAACCAGTTGAGTTAATGGGAGCCAAATGTGTTGTACTTGTTCTTCCATTAAGTTCAACACCTACTGGGCCTACTGGCAACAAGAAATTCGTGTAATGGTGCTGGCATGATGATACGTACCGACAAGAATCGTTCAAATCCCAAACAACCCAGCTAATCGCACAAGTTGGGAGACATAAAGGATGCTGTCAAACAAACTCACGGAAAACTACACGGCGCCACAACTGCACATGCGGCCGGTTTGCACAATAAACTCTAAAATTGATTAAAAGTGCACTCTCAATCCAAACGACAGGTCCGCGGAGCTCAGTGGGTAAAAAAAAAAGAAAGCTAAACGTTAGCACGGTCCAACTTCCAGAGACCTCACTTCATCCGTTAGCATGGCTAGCATTAGCTAACTAACTTACCGCTAGCTCGCAGAGAGGTATATACAAATACTAACAAATGGGAAGCCAATGCGCAAACTGTGGCGGAAGAGAGATAAGATATTGCCCTACAAACTTCAACTGCCCCCCAAAAGTCGTGGTTTAACCTCTTCTAGTTATGTTTAGTTAGCCAAGTTAGCTAATGTTACCTTAGCTAGTTCTTGTCGAGTAGTTTTTCCTGCAGAGAATAATCGTGTCGACTATAAATGTGGCTCCTCTGATAACTTCGCCGGCACCGGTCACATGTTAGCTGGCTCCACAACTGATGTAGACGTGATTTAAGCACGCAGACTTAGGGAACAACTGGGAACTGTGTGTTTCCGCCGAGGTTTATATTTCAGCTGCAGGCAGGTAGAAGTAGCATGTGTGTAGCGGCGGCGGCTAGCCGCAGCTAGCTTGATTGTTCCGCGCATAACTTTGCGCGTATATTTGGGGCGCAACCCCGCACGTTTATGGTGCGCTACCGAACCAAGCTTTGACGCTTGTCCTACCACAAACACCCAGCTGTAGGTGCATTTCTAAACAGCCGCTTTTGTTAGAAGCTCGAGAATCAGACGTACCTCACTTCCGTAAATTTGCTGCACGCTCGGCCGCAGCCATGTTTTCAGTCCAGTCAAGTCAAGCAGTTCAGGGTGTGTGAGCAGACAGCAACACTGTCCTTTTACATGTTTACCCCCCGCAAACAGCCCTGTCACTCAAACCCTCTGGATGCAGGACTGTTTATAGAAAGCACACAGATGACTTTTATTTTATCCTCGTTTATTCACAAAATCAAAGAGGCACAGCATCCAGCATGTCAAGTCTTATGGGGTCAGCCTGCGAAAAATAAACTTGCATCTCACCTAAAGGCTAAAAAACTCGGTATATAGCATTCAGATGCCCACCAACAACATGCCCATACACGGAAATAATGCCCTTCATTGATTAGACTGCTGATGGTGCTCATTATAGGTTTTATTTGAGTGAAAACATCTGGATTACGTTCATGAAGAACTTTGCCTTTACATGCAGTTACATGTGTTAATCTGTGCTCGAGTGTTAAGCATGCGTTTATTAGTCTGCCTGCCACTGCTTTACAAAAAAAGAAAATGTATTGACATCATATTAAATTACTCTTTTTGTGATAAATAATCAAGTGCTGAATCCTGACCTGAACTACCGGTACTGATACATTCAAATACAAACTAATTAGCTCGGTGCGTGAACAGTGCAAAAACACAAGTCATTCCTGAGACCACTTAGCAATTACAGTCCCTTCATAACCTTTTTTTTTTTAATATATCAAGTGTCACATTTTGCTCTCCTTCCCATTTGGTGGACAACATTCTCTCACAACAGGAAAAAGAAACGGATACATCTACAGCAAGGCGTTTTGTTTTTATATACATAAGCAACGTGTGGACATACAATGTGCTCATTTGGTCGAGAAAGGAAATATGGCATTCAGAAGAAATTATTTTAGCTGCACAAAATTTAAATGCATGTTTCTGTAACACAAACCTGACACGTGAATCCTACAGTGCTAACAGAAATTTAAGAGCCGTTTATACAGATTTGTACAACATGAAGAATCTTTTCAGACGCGGTAAGATCGCTCCGTCAAAGGCCGTCGCAGAGCAGTAAAGGTGAGGTCCACTGATTCAATGCTTTTTGAATAAAAATAAAAATCAAGTGCAAAATAAAAGGCTTTTTGTTTTTTAAAAAAAACTCCTTAGGGATTTTTTTGTTTGTTTACTGTCAAGTGCTTCATTAAACCGAGCGCGTTTCCATCTCGATTTTCTCCTCCGACTGCGATGGTTCCGCTTCCTGGTGGCTGACGTTTGGTCGGACCGTGACCAGCGGCCCGCCACCGTAGATCGAGTAGAGGAAGTTCCACGTCTCTTCAGAGATCTGCCCCGAGTCTGCGCCTACAAGGTTGGTGCAAGCAAAACCACATTGACATAGACGCCACCCTTATCAGCTTGATTTCACTCATTTTAAACTTTTAAAATCCATAAACAAATACTTGGACACATATATTTAGCATCAAAACACAAATATATGATTATGTACCTTGCTTGAGCACAAAATGGCCATTCTTGTTTACTGTTATCTTGGAATTATCAATAGGTCCTGGTGGATCTTGGAGACAAAAAAAAGAAAGACAATCAGATTTTTTTTAATATATATACAGCTGTAATTTGCACGGTTAATCTTTTTAAAGACATATTTGAAATTCAAAGTGACTCTATGTTAAAATGTCAAAGTATGAAAAGCCTCGTCTGCAACAGGGATTGAAACAAAGATTGGAGGAGCAGAAAAGCCGTTTGCAGACGTTCCTGATGCGACCCGTTATAAATAGATATGACAATGCAAAGAGGGGGAAGCCAAGGAAATGAGATCTATTTTGACACATCATTTGGAAGTTGCAGGAGAGAAATCTGACTCAAGGAGAAAATTCTTTGAAGAACTATTGAGCGTGATGGGAAAAGAAAATCCATTTGTTTGTTGTTTTTAAATAGGTAATTTATGCAAACTATTTAAAAATGTATATGTAAATGTAGTGAGCATGCATCAGGGTATACATTATAATTTAAAAGGCAGATCAGAGCAATAAAACAAGTGATTTCCCCAAGTTAAAGTGTAATTACATATCAGTTGGGATGTATTTAACCTTTAAACCAGACATTTAAACAAGACGGAGGGTGGGTGTGTGTGACGTTGGTCCATTTACCATTGTCTTTTCCTTTGACAAAGCCCTCCCACTCACGAAACCACTGCATGCTGATGCAGTATATGACCACCGGAGACTCCTCCTCCTGGAACGCCTTGTTCAGCTACAGAGAAGGAGCGAGGGAGGAGAAGGAGACAGGAAGTGGGGGAGGAATGAGCGATAGAGACAAGAGGGGGGGAAAGTGAGACAGGGAGGAGTATGGGTAGATTGTAGGGAGGTGACGGGGATAAAATGATTGAGAGGAGAGGGGAAAACTGAATTAATTCTTTCTGGTAGTTATTCTTATTAGAGGACACACTTCACATCTCACTGCACCATTTCTTGGAAATGATGTCTCTGCTCGTTGTCGTCCTCTTTTAACTCGCACACAAAACGTTTATCTCTCCTCCGAGCGGCCATTGTGTGAGCGGGCACACCAAACAGGCGCTAACAGCGGCATCTGTCTCAGCCCATTCACGATCAGGCCGTTATATGGCTCACTCTTATCGTCTGCTGCCGGGGTGCAGAGCACCAACACATGCAGCCCATCAACTTTAAAACAGACGGGGGAAAAGGGCCTAAACGCGCACGTTAGTCCTCGCTGCACAGACGCACACATTATCATCCACATCAGGTGCAGCGGTTTCTTTTCTGGGGCGGTCACTGGAAGGCCGTTTAAGGTCAAATGGATGGAAATGCTCACCCTGACAAACATGTCCAGCTCTGACTTGCGTCGTTTTTCCAGCTTTTCTATTTCAGTTTGGCACGTGTGGCAAACGTACAAGTGGTTGACAGCTGGTCCCCCTCCGTACCTGCAGGAAAAACGCTAAATTAATATAGTCCACGAAGCAAATGACATAACGGGGAATTGAAAAGACGTGCAGCCAGTGGAGCGCACGTACCTGCTGTACAGGTGGTCCCACACGTTCTGTGGCAGCATTACCACCAGGTCATCCACATATGCTGCTTTGTTTGGTGGCACACCTGAAAAAACACGTTTAAAAGACACTGAGGCGTTTCCAAAAGTGATAGCTACGAAGAAATCCATTTCACACGTTTACACGTAAATAAAAAGTTAATTTGAGCTTTTTTTTTTTATTCATGATCAATTTACTTTCCTGTAAGGTGTTCAGAGCTAATTAAGAGTTTAAATATCTGTTTCAAATAAACAGATTGTACCTGTGAGATTTTATGATTATAGCATTTAATTCTGATGTACTTTGTCCATCAAACTAAATAATTTCATTAATTTTGTTTTATCAATTTATTAGGCTCACAAACAATTAATATGGGGCCAAAAACAAGCGAACAGTCAGTATGTGACAGAAAAGTCTACTACCGTATTTTTCGCCGTATAAGTCACACTTTTTTGCAAAAATTTGCAATTCATGCCACTTATAGACCGAAGCAATATACGTTTCCCCCCATATTTATAACCCAACTTTTGGCTGAGATCTGACGATTTCATTCATTATGACATGAAAAATAAACATTACCATTTGCAGCCACTAGAGGGCTGTATGGCAAGCCAAGTGTCTCATTAATAGGTAAAAGTGGCTAATAATGAGACACTTGGCTTGCCATACAGAGCCACCTTTGTCTCGCTCCAGAACTCCTGGTGCAAACGTCAAATCAGCTGCATTTCGCTGCGACGCACAAGTGAAATGCATCTGATTTGACCATTAAAGTGCATTTATTAAGGAAAAGTTCAATTGAAACACAACTTTGCTATAATTTCCAGCAAAAAAATAATTGTTTTTAAATGTTAATCTTCTTAAATTCTTGTTAAAAGTCCTACAGTGCGCGCTCCCGCGGCCACCATTTTGGCAGCCAATCGATTTTTGGCACAACAACGGGCACGTTTCGGAGTGGATGCATAATAGATGCGACTTATACAGTGAAGCGACTTGTTTATGTTTTTTTCCACTTTATTAGAAAATTTTTGGACTGATGCAACTTGTACAGCGGAAAATACGGTATTTACCCGTTGGTTTAAACTATCAGAAGGATCGGTTTATGCACGAGGTGAATTAAAACGATTAATGATTTTTATTTCCTGCACTAACTCCATGTTTTTACATTCAAACAGCATATTAAAGTCATCTCCAATACAATTATGCAAACATAAATTCTGTCTGTATCTCCTAACAGTCTTGTCTTTGTCACATATAAAAAAAAGTACCCATATCTTATTTTGTCATTTCTTAATCTTATTTTGTTTTGTAGCAAAAGGTTCAAAAGACAAAAAGACAAAAAGATTAGTTCTTTGTCACAATTTCAACATTTCGCGTTTATCTCTCTTGAGTAAAAGTCCTTCAGCTTTTTTCCTAATATTAAATATTTCCTACAAAAATATAAGTTTTTTTTTTTTTTAATTAAGTGAGAATATTTTATTTTACTTCTCTTTTAATTTACAAGGTAAAAACTTGTAATTAAGACTTGGGATTTATAAGAAATAAAGGCTGACAGATGTGTCGGGAGACACTGCAGTGTTGGAAAATGTGCATGTGAAGAAGCAGAAAGGACAAGATAAGAAATTGAACCCTGTGATTAAGTAGCACTTAAATGCTGCGTGAGTGTAATTATAATCGTCTGTATTACTCATCAGTTGTCAGCGTAATGGCTCTTTAATTTATCTTTAGTCCAGAATGATCCAAATTCAACCAAATCATTTAAAATACAATTTTCTCTTGTTTTGTTTCTTCTAAAACATTAAATAATGTTAAATAAAAATTAAGAAAATGTAATTATTTAGTTTGTTTTAGGCCATAGAATCTACATTTTTGACTAAAATGAAAATCGGTGCTTCCAGACTTTTGTCAAAACTAAAATCCACAACAAGAATGGAAGCAAAGAGAGCATATAGTAACGTTCCACTATTTGGACACAGTCAGCGAAAGGACAGTCTGACCCTGGAGAGGTTTCAGTTGTACACACCTCCATGCACACACAGGAAGTCGTCATTGGAAATGGGCCCCGGCTCTGCAAACGTCTTGAACTTGTTAAGCCACTGGCGAGAGATGTAGAACTGCAGAAGGCTGGGCTCCATCATGTTGAGTAACCCCGACACTCTCCTACGTTCTTTCACTGCGTCCTCGTTGCTCTTCCTGTGACACAAACAGATTAACCGGATGCAAAAAGATCAAAGCAGGGTGTTGAATTTTAAAAGATCTCGCTGAGCTGTTGTGTACAACAGAATCAATGCCTCTGGCTTACTTATAAAAAAGCACATAGGCTTCAGCGTTCTGGACACAGGACTCGGACACCTCGGTCACACTTTGGTCGTCGAACTCGAACCACAGCTTGTTCACGTCGTTCCTGCAGTACGCGATGTAGTGGCCACCTGGGGTGAGACCCAGAGAGTGTGAGAGCAGTATTCACAAATCCAACGCGTGAATTTCATGTAAAGGCTCCTGAATGCAGGACTCGGTCTGGTGCAGAAAAGCGAGTGATCGTGCCCACTCACTGCTGGCAGTGCCGTGGTGACAGATGACGGACAGCAGGTCATAGTTGGTGGTCTGGGCGGAGCTGTCCTTGGCCAGAAAAGGCTGCAGGTCCAGACCCTCGAGCGGGAACGAGACGTGGGTGCTTATCTTGGTGGAGAACATCAGCTCGTGTCTGAAGCGCTTTAGGTGAATACATAAAATCTGCAGCCGAGAGAATTTCATTCTGTCATTTTAAGGGACATTTGTCATCGCTGGTAAGGAAGTAAGTTTTAACAAAAGCCTCTACCTCTGGCAAATTTTGCATTTTACAAAATTTGACTCCATTTCGTAACCTAAAGGGAAAACAAAAGATGAACGACGACGTTGACTTATGTTGCGATGATACAAATCATTTACAGAACTGAATCGAGCGAAGACTTTCGAAATTACTCACTTTTTGCACTTTTCACAGCTATACATGTTATCTCCTAGAAGAAATGAACACAATTACTGTAATGAGACACCGATCTTGATGTTCGTATTATGAAAGCACGTTCCTCTGCGCATGTGTTTTTACCCTTTAGTTCATCTCTGGCAAAAAAAGCTGCGAGGCAGTCTTGTAGTGTGACCACCGGGCCCCAGAACCAGCTGGAAAAGAAAACAACATCAACTTTGCAGAAAAATCTAAAAGAAAACAGCAAATAATTAGTTTAAAGTGAGAGAACCCAGTGCACAGGTTTTACAGGCACCTTTTGATGTACTCCATGACAAATGCTATCCACCCTTGAGGCGCATAAGCTTCTCCACAGGAACCAGCTTTTACCAGAGAGGTCTGGTGGGTGGACGAGTGGAGTTTGGCCAGGTCTTCCTTTCCCGGAATGGGCAGCGAGATATCCTGGAAGTTCTCCAGGGTCACAGACACCTGACAGCACGAACAGCAAAGCTTTAGCAGGTGGTCACGTTTTAGTTTTTCTTTTAAAAATCTGTTTTCCGTCCCAGTCTGAGTGAATCTCATCTTACAGCCTCGAGTTGTTACAAGTCTGTTGCCCTTCAAACATTAACAGCTTGTTAACGCAGTTAAAATGTAGCATCAGAGCTGAGAAAACCCTTTTTCCTTCATATAAAATTAGACTTTTAGGATGTGAACCTGTGCTTATCCATAAGCCCAGTAAGGATTCAGAGAACAGACAGAACAAAGAACACTAACCCGATCGCAGGTGAGGCACTGAACTGAGCTGACAATGGTCCCGTCAAAGACATCTGAAATGATGCTGTGATATTTCTTCTGACGCTTGTTCTTTGGAGGGGAGAACGAGGTAACTGCTGTCGGGGCAGAGATGCAGAAACATGAGTAAAGTTTGTCCAACACAAGACACAGCAAAGAGAAACAGGGTTTCCAGTTTTCTATCAGTATGACGTCTGATTGAGTCAGTGATAAGATCGAACTTGTGAAGACAAAACGTCTGTACCTTTCTTGTGTGCTGGATTCAGGCTTGGCCAGCTGGAAGCTTTAGGAGGGCTGCTGGACATCTTGGGAATGTGTACCTCCATGGGGACGGGACTTTGCGGTCTTGTGAGGTTTGACATTTGAATCTCTGAAAAACAATCTAGAGGAGGAAAGATCGTTCAGGTTTGCATCAAAAAAATGGGAGAAAGAATGAGAGCTATCCAGGGTCGTTGTTTTGTACATCCTCACCTGATGTTTTTCCTTGAACTTTGATGGCTCCTTGGCTGCTGATAATGGGCGTAGTCTCGGTGGTGGTGTCAACATCTTTGTCGATGTCTGCCCCGGTGCTAACACCGTTAACCCCGGAGCGATAAAGATCATTTATCATGTTCTTCTCCTTCTGCCACTCCCTGTTGGCCTGGACCTCATCCTGCTCAGGAATCAGCATCTCTGCCTCGTTGGTGTTGTCCATCAGCACAGTCCCAGCCTGCACGTCGTTATCGGCCCTCTCGCTGCTACCGCAGGACTCACAGGACTGGAAATCGTTGTCCGACTGGCTGTGGCTGTCCTCCTCAGGGCTGTCATCCATGTTGATGCAGCTGGACTGGTCGTAAGGCTCCGGCATCGACTCTTTCAGCTCCTCATGAAGCTGATCCATTAAGCAGCGCAAGAACTCCTGTGAGTCCTAATGGTCCAGTTGGGATTAAAACACAAAATGTTAGATGATGTTGCCAGGTATTTCTACATCAAATAGAGTTTTTGTCTTTATTGTAGTCAGTGTAGTCTCACTTCCAGAATAAAACACACAAAAACACTATGAAATAAAATAAAGCTATATTTCCTAATCATCCCTGTAAAGCTTCCCCAGAGCTAATCCTTTGTCAAATAGCAAACAAAAACCACTTCTCCTTGCTCAGGCCAATTCTGGATGCCAAAATCCAAAAACCAAACACTCGTGAAAATGTAATTAAACCTAACAAACCTCAAAAATCCAATCTCCTCCTTCAAACCACATTAGCTTTCCTCTCTTGGGAGCTGGAGCGTCATCTTTATTCATCGCAAAGCTACATTCAAGGCTGTGCAGCTCAGTGTGGCGTGACAAATGAATATTCCTTACCTAACCCCTTTAAACAAACTTGAGCAAGCCGCAGGGAAAGAAGAAAAAATATCTCACTCTTCACGGTCTTCAGGCGTACAAAATGCTCTCTTTCCTTCACTGCCCCCAAAAAGCGATTTAATTGAACATCTTTTAAAATCCTCTATGCAGAAACACTTGCTTTCAAAAACCACCTTGGATCAAATCAAATAATTGCCCTTTAGGCGTAACTTGTAGAATTGTGTGCACTAAAGTAAGGATCTTTGAATTAGTAACTTTTCTTGCTCTTTCCAAAGGATTCTGATTGCAGCTAATGAGCTACAGTGAGAGGAAAAGAAACATGAAGGTGGATCTTAAACAAATTTTAATCCTTCAGTAAATTCCACACAAATTTGAAACACATATTACCGTATTTTTTGCCCTTTAAGTCGCAGTTTTTTGCATAATTTACATGCCCTGTGACTTGTACACCAAAGCAATGTATTTATGAATCCCCCCCCCCCCCCCATTTATAAACCGATTTTTGGCTGAGATATGACTGTTTTCATTCATTCTAACTGAAGATATTGAACACTACCATTTTCTGCCGCTAGATGGCAGTCGAGCAGTACGGCATGCCGTTGTATCATGTAAAAGTGGCTACTGATGACACAATCGGCTTGCCACAGCGTGCCACCTTCATCTGCCTGGAGCAAATGTCAAATCAGCTTCATTTCACTGCGCTGCCCCGACGAAATGCAGCTGATTTGATCACTGAAGTGCATTTAATGAGGAAAAGTTAAACTGAGACACACCTTTGCTACAATTTCAAGGAAACAAATAATTGTTTTTAAGTGTTAATCTTGTTAAAGTCCTCCTGTGCACGCTCCCGTGGCCGCCATTTGGCAGCCAATCGATTTTTGGCACAACACCGGCACACATTTCCGGGTTGTCAGCAGTGATCCATAATAGATGCAACTTTTACGGCGAAGCAACACATTTATGGATTTTTCCACTTTATTAGACATTTTTGGGCTGATGCGACTTATAGGGCGGTGCGACGTGTACGGTGGAAAATACGGTATAAGACACAATATCAATGAACGGGTCTGTTTTCATACATAAGGTGCATTAAGCAAAACAAAACAGTCAGATAAGTCAAACTTTATTCAACTCATTCACAAAAACCACATAAAATCGGTTCGAGGTCAGTAAGCACAACCAGAATTAATACAAGAGACGCACCAGATTATAAGACTCACTGTCGATTTTTAAGTGCGCCTTATAGTCCGAAAAATACGGTAATGCAAATATTCTTCATGTTACTGTTTAGTAAAAGTAAAAAAGTATTTTAGGTCAAAACAGCTGACTATTTTAAGAGATTTATAACACACTGCTGAAAGTGTACACCTCAGAGAGAGACCAACTAACATTTATTTAAAAGATGAAAAAGAACCGCTCACCTGCTGAGAATACCCTCTAAACATGGGGTTTACGGATTTGATTCCCTGGAACAAGTTGGTTGGAACCACATAGGAGGGTCTGCAATGTGAGGGGGGGGGGGGGGGGGGGGAAGCCTGCTTTTAGGAAACTGAAACTGCAGTCACATGCGATTTATTGTGAAAAGAGACATTTAAAATTGCTTTTACAAAAACAGCTTCCTGAGCAGCAACCATCTCCCCGTGTTTATCATTTCAGGGTGCAGCAGTATTAAAAGTGACATCTAGTGTCTGGTGAGCAGATGGCTCAATACGCCCACGAGTTCATGCATTTTAAAAACTAATTCAGAACAAAACAAAGAAGGGAGATGCCGACCTGTTCTTGTGCCACAGCTCTGTCACCAGCTTCTGGTAACTTTTGCAGAGAGCAGGCTTCTTGTCTGTTCGTATCAGGCCGCCACATTCAAGGAAAAACTGCGTCAAAGGCGGACTGCGAAGACAAGGAAGAATGAATATTTTATATATAGCCACAGATCTGCTTTTAAGGAATGAATGAATATATTTAATATGTATGTATAATTAACATTGTGTCATGATGTTTACAAAAAACATGAAAATGTATTGTCCGGATTGTTAAAAGTAAAAAGTTTGTTTTACGTTTTAAATTGACATTTTTCGTACTATGATCATTTGGCACTAGCCCAGTTTTTGCCAATAAATTCACAGAAGCTGCACAAGGAAAAAAAAAAAAATGTAGAAAAAAATAATTCAGTTTACGTTTTGCATTTATTCAAAACGCTATCAAACATATTCCTTAACTGGCTTGTGGAGTGAGATCACCATTTATAGTGTCAGAAAACAGTTCATGTGTCTGAGAGTTAAAGGGCGTTCGATTAATGGAAGAGAAAAATAGAAAAGGGAACTTAATTGACACAAAATGGACCAAATTAAAAGGAGTGCAGGGTGAATAAGGCGTGATGGGTTCCCTTCCTTAGGCAACACTGAACCCGACGGTGAGAGGAGCAGCGCTCACACGAGCAGACATCAGGGCAAAAGTTACTGGAAATGTTCCTCCTCCTGCAGCGGCGTGACTCAGATCCTTCTATTTTTGGATTCTTATTTAGATAGCAACTTCTGACTCGCATCTTTACCCATTCTGACTCGTATCCAGAGAAGGTTTTAGTGTTTGCAAACACGTTATTCTTTTCAGAAAGAAGGAAAGGTAAAGGACCAGGAATAAATATACAGAGACTTATTTTACTGCAGAAAATCTAATTTAACTGACCAAAAATAATCAACAATCTAAACATCCACAACAACAATAAACAATAAAAGAAAGTGTCACATTCGCAGAGTAACAAAGGGAATGTTAAGAAGTAAAAAGATTGAGACATGTTAGAAGAGAAAGAGGAAAGAGCAGGCATTGATTGTAACACAAGAGCCCACAGGGAGCTACAAAAGGCCATTTCTGGCTTTTCAAATGGTGCACTGCACCAACTCTCACTCAGCCATCAATCTCCCAAATGAACAGAGCCGTGGTTATTTCTCACCGTCTGCAAGAAGCGGGCAGGCAGTGAATAAAATAGCAAATGTCCACAGGAGGGGTGGGGGGGGGGGGGGGGGGGGGGGGTAGAGTGCTGAAGGTGAGAGCAGTGGAATAAAACAGGAAATAAAAAAGTGCATGGCAAAGATTTGTGAGCTTGATATAGGTTAGAAAACTGACAGGAGGCCTCACCAGTTAGAAAGGGCCTGGAGGGCAGAGTTCATGTAGCAGGTGTTGCCTATATTCTTGAGCCCCGTCAGGCCTGAAAGAGACATAGGTCATCACGAAAGTTAAAAAACACTTCATCAAGTAAATTCAGAGTCAAAGTGTCCGCATGGTAACGATTCTAGGATTAACATTTTAAAGCTGGCACAGAAAAAACCTAACCAGTGTGTTTTAAATCAGCTGTTTAAAAGGTGGACTCCACACCGCAAAACTGCATATGTCAAGTTGTCTTTCCGTGGATCATCACCAAAACACTTTGATACATAAGTTTAGAGCTCCAAAGGCAAGAGACGATAAAGGATTTGCCCGTTTCTGTGTGAAAAATCTCATGAACCACTGGACGGATTTTAATGAAACCCTGCAGATGTTATCAACATCTGCAACAGCTGATAAACCTTCGGAGCCAACTCCTTTCAACAGCTGCCACAGCCAAACCTTAGCATGAGCTCACTCATAACTTCATTACGAAAGTTTGCCCAAAACAGCTCAACCCCATTCGTTTTCTGTTTGTTTGAAACGCTGTCGTGAAAGGAGGCAGGTGACATCATTCCTTCAAGGAATGACATTTAATAACAATTAATTAATTTAATTACAATTAGGCCTGTCACGATAACACATTTTGCTGGCGATTAATTGTCTCAGAAATTATTGTGATAAACAATAATATTGTTTGAAATTTGACAATAATTAGTAATTATTGTCAAATTTAAGAAGAAATGTTGGTTAATTTGTTTTGCATGTAGTAACTACTGTTCGACCATCAGATGGCAGTATAAGACAGTTTGAACTGAAAGATGGATAGCAAGGGAGCAAGCAGCGTGTGTCTTTAAGAAAAATGGGAGAGAGGCCCCTTGACGTGACATGGGCTGTCTCTCTTCGGTTCTCAAAATGGCGGACGCTCCATTTGGTTTCAGCTCTTTAGCATAGCAGTTGTCACACAAAGCTTTTAATAAAAAAAATCAGTAAACAAGTTCTCAGCTTCTTTTTGCAGAAAAAAACTACTTTTTACACGAAGGCACAGGATTCAACCATGAATTTTGGAGCTTTGACAAGACGAAAGTTTTTCCCCCCCCGAGGTCGGCCTGTTAGCTTAGCTCGTAGCTTAGCTGCTTTTAACCGTCCAAAAACACGATTTTTTACGGTTAAAACGGATTTTAAAGAGAAAAGAGAAAGGGAGGGGTCAGTGAAGAACGCCGGAGTTGAGCCTTTTGTCATCCAGTGTCTTCAGTAGAAAGAGAGACACGAAGAAACGATAAAAGCCGATAAATGAAAACGAGGTAGATAATTTTCATTTATCATGCGATTAATTAATTTATTGTTTATCGCAACAGCAACGTGATCATTTTTTATGCGAGGGCATTTCTCCACATCTTTTGAACTTAAATATGTTCTGCAAAATCCTTTCCCACCATTGCGCTCTTTATGTTAATTTAAAACCCTCTAATTTTATACGATCCGTCCATTCAGCCTGAACTAAACCACGTGAAGTTTAACATGAGACATGAGGCGTGTCTCGTGTTACCAGGTGAAATCTTGTGAGTGAGCACTGCTGCTAGGACACCCTGATGCAAACGCACTGTCAGGTAAAGCAATCATTTCAGTCTGCAGGTGCCAGGCTGAGGCAATCAGTGACCCACAGGTTCCAGCGACAGATAATAATCAGTTGTAGAAACTGAATCTAAAAGCTATTTCAGATTCATTGTTACGTGTAAACAGGTTAATTTTATCGCTGTTCTCAGGAATGCTGTCCCGGACGGTTGCTGAGGTGGAGCTGTTAGCAAGAGACTCGAGGCGGGGTGAGGCAACACTCTCATCAGCTTCAGTTCTTTGAAGACGGCCCGAGCCGTCAGGTCCGATACAAAGAAAACCTCGTTTTCTTTTCCAGCTCCACTCACAGCTTTGAACCGACCCGGCGGGTGATTTGGGCGCCCCTCCGTTTCAGGTGTCCATTTTTAATTTAGTCAAACTTAGATCTAGGTGTGATGAAATCTTTTCACATTTTAGTCATTTATCTGACTTGAAAATATTATTCTAATTATTACAATGAAGGAAAAACTATTACAACAACCTTACAGCTGTTGACTGGTATAGCAAGTAAACAAAATCTAAATTGACAACATTCTTACATTTATTTTCTTGACATCTCTTTTGACTGAACAGAACAACACCAGCTGTGATACTGCAGCTCTGTTACCAAACTACTCTTGAATATATCTTAAATGTTAATTTGTACATATATGACATGTTTTATGAACCTAAAACACTCAAACGTAACTTAAATATGTTTTTTGTGTGTGAATAATTAAAATCAACATGGCTGAGTTATTATGACAATCAATGGAAGCTCACCCCTGGCTCGAAGGTCATCCTCCTCTTCTGTCTCCATGTCCAAGTCTTCGCAGCCTCCATTAGAGGGCACTCTCAGAGAAGTTGGGCTCCCAGGGGCCCCTCTGGTATCCTACAGCAACATCAACATACAGACAATATTAAATAAATACCCAAAATATAATATAGTGCAAGCTTTTCTGCAGAATTTACTTCCTAACCTGCTTTTTTAACTGCAATAAATGAAAATGTAGTTTAAGGTAGAAACAAATTTTTTATTATTTTTTTAAAAGAGGGTCTTACCTGACTGGCGTTCTGTGGTAAAGGAAGAGGTTTGATGGTGACGTGGGGGGAGTGAGGACTGAGTTTACGCTCCAGGAAAACTTCTTTGCCACAAGCATAACACCACACGCGGAGTGTAGTCAGATTCACTGTGAGGTTGTGCCTCGTCTCCTACACACAAAGGGTTTAACAGAGAACAAAAAATTTGTTTAGAAAAGATTTTGATCAATACAACTGTAGTTAGGATCTTAAATGCAGCGTGTTACAGTTTGGAAGAGCAGGGATAAAGTCACTCAAATCCAAAAACTAAATGTGCACTAAAAGTGTATTTTTCCTTGGACTGGTCAGTGAGCGATGAGCCGCCTGGTGCTTTGATCTGATGCACCTCTGCTACTTTTAGCTATCCTTTAGCTACTCACTTACTATATTCCTTATTATTGTATCCAACACAGTAGTCCCTCGTTTATCGCGGGGGAGCCACTGTACCCTGAAGCCCCGCGATAAGTGAAAAACCACGAAATAGGGATAGTAGTACAAGTAGTATGTAGTATTTTATTTTAGTATATATATATATATATATATATAAAAAACAGTGTTTTAAACCCTTCCCATACTCTTGCAATATTCTAAACAATGTTTCTAAACTCTAAAAGCTCTAAAAGAGCACAGAATGTCATGATTTCGGCTCCCTTCCTCGTCTGCTCTGTGCCACCTGCAAGAGCTCTCAGCCACGCCCACTCTCTGCTCTGCACGGAGATCAGCTGATCAGCTGCAGGAGGAAGTTCATCCTGCAGTATGGGATGCACAGAGGTGCTAAATAATTTAAAATTTATTTTAAATAAAAATTCCATGCCGATCGTGCAGCTCATCCATCAATCAGCCACTTGTGAGTCATGTCCAATCTTATTTTGAAAAACCGCGATAGGGCGAGTCCGCGATAAAGGAACTGCGAAGTAGAGAGGGACTACTGTATTACAGAGAACAGTAACACCTAACGTTCAGCTAAGCAGTCTTGTCTAGCAGGTTTGCTATTCTTAAACAAAAACTATAATAGGTCGAAGCAGTAAAGGTTTAAAGTGAAAACATTAAATTGTTTTGCTGATAATCATTCTTGAGAACATTTTCTGAGGACTGATCAACTGATGCATAAATCAAACGTCTCCACTCAAAATCTTCAGGTACATTTTTTCCTTAATTTTAATTTATTCTCAGTAACTGTTTGTTGGATATAAGCAGGCGTTCCACCGGTATGAGAATTTAAATAGATGCACTAAAGGGTTAACTGCGTTCAAACAGAGCTGTTTGAGGTTACTTGAAAGGTGGAGGCAGGTTGGTGCTGTTAAAGAAACACGGCGGAGTTCTGATGACCCACTGCCGCTCTGACAAACACCAGAGGTCTGACAGGTTGACACCAGACTGAACGTGAGCAGCAGCCGACCAGCTGACTGTGTATTATTCATCAGGGCGTGCATTAGCTTTCACACAGTGGGACAGATTTCGCAAAAGCTTCACACCAGACGGAGCACAGCCCCAAAACACCCCCCGGTTTAAATCATTCATGAAGGAAAATGTACCGAGCAGAGCACCAATAAAACGCTCCGGCTTTTACATTAAGCAACGCAGAGAATCTTGTGTTTCTGTTAAACCCTTTGACATTATCCTCAAACTGAAAATCCACATCCAAACCTGCGGTAGAAAAGAAAACAATGTTGTAAAACCTGTCCGATCGTTTCAGGCTCAGACATTTAAACTAAAATAAGTACATACAACATTTTTAGTGGAACTCTTCAGTCCTCAGAACCAGCCAATGATTGTGACAACTGGCGTGCACGCCAAAACATTTGAGCAAACATTTTGCCCGTTTTGTTTTGTTGCCTCATTATTCAGTGCAAAAGCATCAGGTCTGATTCAGTCGCTTCTTGCAGAGCTAAGACATTAAGATTCAAATGTTTCCTTCCCTCGGGGCCTCCACAGTACTAATTAAACACGGGCTCCATTCTGGAAAGATTTAAAGTTGCCTTCTAATAAAAACACATTTAGTGCCTGCTAAGTAAGTGAGCCGTCCCCGTGTAGCCAAAGTCTGGATTATGGATGTAAATGCAACTCGGCAGAACAAATTACGGGTTAGCATTTATCTTTTTTCCTTAGTCAACAGCGAGAACACAAGAGGCTGAATAAACTGCAACGCAGCTAGACTGCAGGAGACTGTAACCATGGAACCGGCAGCGTTAGTGAATCTCCCCCACTTCCCGAAGGAATGGCAATTAATAATGGATGATCCACTGCTGAAACTGGACCCAACGTGGAGTAGGCAAAGAAAGTCGGCCGAAAAGGTTTTTCCAGAAAGCGCGTTGCACTTCAAACAGCTTGAAGATTCACGTGCGGGCTCAGTGATCACAAGAAGAGAGGACATGTTAAAAATAAATGCAGCACGAAGGCTAAGGGAGGTAGTTTTATTGAGAGTAATGCTCTCGGGACTCTGATGTGGTATTCAGGCCTAGGATTTCCATCTGTGCCTCCTCTCTACTTATGCCTCATCTTTTCATCTATTTCCAGCTGAACAGTCGAGGCATCCTCCCTTTCAGTTCTACTTCCTTCATGTCTCTTTACCACTGAATCACAACCTTCTGCTCGTTTAAAGAGACTCGGGCAGCTCTGGGATGGCTCACCTGAGAGTGAACAGTGCTGTGGTCAGCATGAGATTCTCCACAGCCCACGTATGCACAGCCATACTAGAGAGGGAAACAATCAGCAGATGAAGGATCCGGGAAGTTAAAAGACAAAGTGTTATGAGGCAATATTTCACATATTTCAGGCAAATATTGGCTTACCTCCAAGCACGCCCACAGGTTTGGTCCCCTGACTTTACAGTCTTGGCACTGGCCCTGAAAAGATTTGTAGAAACTCAGGTAAAATAGAAAATAATAATAACACAAAAATAAAAAAAATATTGGGACAACAAAACTAAATGAACTAGAGTTGGATTTTCTGATGCTAAATGACTGCTGAAAAACTGAAATTAAGTTGTAAAAGCTAAATAAAGCAGAACAGTAGCTAAAGGCTAAAAGGAACAAAGTGAAAGCTAAAAGCTGAAAAAAGCAAAATGCTACCTAAAAGTAACAAAAGACTAACTAAAAACGAAAAGTATCAAAAGGTTAGCTAAAGGCAAAAACAACCAGAACATTAACTACAAGTTAAACTGAGTAAACACCAACTATAGTCAAAAGTAGCAAAAGGCTAGTTAGAGGTTAAATAATAAAAGGCTGACTAAAAAATGAGAAGTAGAAAAATGCTAGCTAAAAGTAGCTCAATAGTAGCTACAAGCTAAATGTGCCCAAACTGTGCCTGAAAGCTAAAAGTTACATATAAGATGACAAAAATGGAGCAAGTATGATAAATCAGCTCGATGATTTGAAGGAACTGAAGAGGCCTCAATGTTTTCATGGTGAAAATATTTGTCCGTAAAGTTAAATATTTTGAAAAATATTTTAAATTTTTTTTGAAAGTTATAGTATTCATGTCTAGAATGATCAGAACTTTACGATATACGTATGAGAAACTAAAATAGCCCAAAGTATTCAACATTTGTGAAATTGCAAAATATGTACAAAAAAACCTACAAATATAGGCAGTAATGCCGATTTAGCATTCTCACCATTAGACTCAGAATTAAGACGTAGTGATGTTTTTGTTTTTTTAATTTACACTTTATTTATCCAGGTAGTCTCATTGAGCCACGAGAACTCATTTTCAAGAGAGACCTGTTTAGGGAGCAGATGGGGGTTAAGGGCCTTGCTCAGAGGCCCAGAGTGGGGTGAATGAGGGTGGAGGCAGGTGTGGGTGTTCCACCTTTTCCACCCACATTTTGATGTTGACGGTACCGGGAGTTGAACCTGCGACTTTCCGATCACAGGCCCATCTTCTAACCTCTGCGCCACCACTCCCCCTATTGATTTGTTACATCAATGAATGAGTTAAACGTCAGCGGGACTCCTTACATGGGACTTCTGAATGAGCTCCTCCTTGGTGATCTCGCCCACGCAGTCCAGGTGGGGGCAGTCGCAGCTGGGCGTCAGCGCCATCGCTCAATGACCGGCCTAAGAGCATGAAAGAGAGAAAGAAAAAGGATATTTAGTTCCAAATTTGCATTTGAAACTAAAAGACTTCCTGAGTTCCAACTTAGTTTTTGTTTAAAATAAATATTTTATTTGACACTCGAACGAGGGAGGAGAAAACACTTAAAGAACACTGAGGACCGGAACAATTGTCAGGTTACTGCAACCTGACTCTTTGCCACATGAGTCTTTCCACAGTTGTTGTTTTCGAAGCAATACTTCATCAGACCGTTGTAAACAACTCAGAACCAGCAGCGTCTGCACGCTGCCACATTTAAATGAGTGAATTTTAACAGCATCCCCTGTAATCAGACACCTGGACGAGCCTTTTATTCTGGTTCTGAGACATCCAAATGATACAAACTGTGGTGGAGAGAGACGGAAACCGTGGGGCTGCTGTATGTAAATACCGTACCCGAGTTCCTGATCACCGTCAGCAGCTGCTGCTTCCAATCGGGTTAGCAGCTGAGCAGTAAAGCTAACAAATATGAAAATGATGACGGTAAACGCTCTGATGTGAATGTGAAAGTCACAGCAGTGATGTGGAGCTCCAATCTACGCTCTCACCCAGATCCATTAGTGGAGGTTAAATGGAAAAGCTAAATCCAGCAGCGTGGTTAAACAAAAAGGGAAGCGTTCATCCTCTACAGCAGTCAGCAGAGAAGCTGCAACCCTGAAAACTACAAAAATTAAAATACAAGACTGCTGTGCAAATAACAGTTATTTTTCTAGCGTCACCGTCTTTAGTTAGGTTTTATGAAATCCATTTTAATCTTTTTCCAAACTTCATATTTGAAGCAATTATTTATAATACAAACCTGATTCCAAAAAAGTTGGGACACTAAACAAATTGTGAATAAAAACTGAATGCAATGATGTGGAGGTGCCAACATCTAATGTTTTATTCAGAATAGAACACAAATCACAGATCAAAAGTTTAAACTGAGAGAATGTTTCATTTTAAGGGAAAAATCTGTTGTTTCCAAATTTCATGGCGTCAACAAATCCCAAAAAAGTTGGGACAAGACCATTTTTACCACTGTGTGGCATCCCCCCTTCTTCTTACAACACTCAACAGACGTCTGGGGACAGAGGAGACCAGTTTCTCCAGTTTAGAAACAGGAATGCTCTCCCATTCATGTCTAATACAGGCCTCTAACTGTTCAATCGTCTTGGGCCTTCTTTGTCGTACCTTCCTCTTTATGATGTGCCAAATGTTCTCTATAGGTGAAAGATCTGGACTGCAGGCTGGCCATTTCAGTACCTGGATCCTTCTCCTACGTAGCCATGATGTTGTGATTGCTGCAGAATGTGGTCTGGCATTATCGTGTTGAAAAATGCAGGGTCTTCCCTGAAAGAGATGACGTCTAGATGGGAGCACATGTTGTTCTAGAACCTGAACATAGTTCTCTGCATTAATGGTGCCTTTCCAGACATGCAAGCTGCCCATGCCACAAGCGCTCATGCAACCCCATACCATCAGTGATGCAGGCTTCTGAACGGAGCGTTGATAACAACTTGGGCTATCCTTGTCCTCTCTGGTCCGGATGACATGGCGTCCCAGTGTTCCATAAAGAACTTCAAATCATGACTCATCTAACCACAGAACAGTCTTCCATTTTGCCACACTCCATTTTAAATGACTCCTGGCCCAGTGCAAACGTATGAGCTTGTGGAGCTTGCTTAGAAATGGCTTCCTCTTTGCACTGTAGAGTTTCAGCTGGCAACGGCGGATGGCACGGTGGATTGTGTTCACTGACAATGCCTTCTGGAAGTATTCCTGAGCCCGTTCTGTTATTTCCCTGACAGTGGCATTCCTGTTTGAGGTGCAGTGACGTTTAAGGGCCCGGAGATCACGAGCATCCAGTAGAGTTTTACG
Source organism: Nematolebias whitei (assembly GCF_014905685.2). Taxonomy (NCBI): domain Eukaryota; kingdom Metazoa; phylum Chordata; class Actinopteri; order Cyprinodontiformes; family Rivulidae; genus Nematolebias; species Nematolebias whitei. The sequence continues at coordinate 43,803,767 of NC_056506.1, read as the reverse complement.
GCCTTGACCCTTACGCACAGCGATTGTTCCAGATTCTCTGAATCTTTTGATGATGTTATGCACGGTTGATGATGATAACTTAAAAGTCTTTGCTATTTTACGCTGGGTAACACCATTCTGGTATTGCTGCACTATCTTTCTGCGCAACAATGGTGGAATTGGTGATCCTCTTACCATCTTGGCTTCTGAGAGACACTGACACTCTGAGAAGCTCTTTTTATACCCAATCATGTTGTCAATTGACCTAATTAGTGTTCATTGGTCTTCCAGCTGTTCCTTATATGCTCAATTTCCTTTTTCCAGCCACTTATTGCAACTTGTCCCAACTTTTTTGGGATTTGTTGACACTGTGAAATTTTGAATCAACATATTTTTCCTTTAAAATGTTACATTTACTCAGATTAAACTTTTGATCTGTCATCTATGTTATATTACGAATAAAATATTGACATTTGCCATCTCCACATCATTGCATTCAGTTTTTATTCACAGTTTGTTTAGTGTCCCAACTTTTTTGGAATCCGGTTTGTAGTATTTTGTAAGTTTACTAGTAATATCAGACCTAAAAACAAGATTAAATGGATTTTATAGGGGTCATAACTTTTGTTTTTACGATTCAATAGTTTCTGCATGCCAGTTGTTAACCCATGTCCTTGCGGTGTTCATCAACATGCTTTTATGCAATTAAAGACTGTTAAATTCCAGTTATATTTTGTGTATTAAAACTAGGGCTGCACAATGAATCAAAAATGTATCGCAAATGATTCAATAATTTGCTGACCACCAGAGCTACACGTAAAAAATAATAAATTTGGCAATCTATTGGAACCAAACTCCACCAAATACCTCAGCTGGCACATTGAAGGAGTTGAAATGACAGAACATGTGGGTTCATCACAACAGATATCATCAAATATTCAAAAGAAATATTGCAATCAAATGCTTCCCTGATATTGTGCAGCTTTTCATAAAACTGAGCAAAACCACTTCACTGCATCAGAATCCTGAATGATGAAAACATTCCCATTCCAAATATTCATGCAAAAGCATCATAACTAGGACATGGGCAGAACTGGTAGAAAATTTAAATTAATTCCTGCTCTTATAGGCTGCAATTACAAACCAGTAACTCAACAGCTTAAAAACACACATTCAGTGGGATGACAGAAAACCATTAGAACCTTCCATTATAAAGTCTTTACACAACGCCAGGGAAAAAAAATTTAAAAAAAAAAAGGAATATGAATCATTGTGAATGACTGACAGAATAAAAGATAACATTATGAGTCAGTTTAGTTTGAGGAAGTACTGCACCGTAAAAAACACGTCTGTCTCTCTGAGCGTACAGAATTACACCCCTTTAAAGTCAATAAAACATAACATCAATAGATTAACAACATGTTCCAATAGAAATATTAACACTATTAATGCAGTGACTGAGGTTAGAGCTTATATTTAGCAACTTTTTACACCAGCTGGGGCCTCAAATAACCAAAATCATATTATTCTCTGTCAAAACGCCAGATCTTTTATGTTTTAAATAAATAGCAAACTGCTTCCTCACTACAGCTCAAGAGTGAGACTTGTACCTTATCTCCCCGTCCTCTACTCGCACTGAACTTTGGAAAGCTAAGAGCAAAGGGTCAAGGGAAACAACTTGGATGAGCCTGCAGCTGCAAACCCAGAGCGACCCAGCAGGAAAATCTGATTAGCTGCTGGTTTCACTACCACAATGGAGAGAATATCTATGCAAACACTCTACACAAATGCAAACTGTTCTTTCACTATCTCCACGAGCTGCACAACATTCCAGGGCATTAAATGCCAGAGGTGGATTAAATAACCAAGTTTATTTACTTTAGCTCTTTGCTGCAGCCATTATATGACAGCTTTATTTACAAATCACTTCCTGGAGTGAAAGAACAGATAAACTGCAACACTTTACAGCCCACTTTATTAGGTCCACCATGCAAGTATCAATTTAGACATCCTCCGTCTTCAGAACCGTCTTAATTATTCATGGTAGTGATGGTAGTATGAAACAAAAGCTTCAAAACATGCTTCGAACCCTGCAGTAAAATTACATCGGACCACTGCTTTGGTGCGGAAGAAGTCACGTGACACACGACGCCCGAAACACAAATTGTTTCGTTGTCGGAATGAATCGCTTGACTAGTTCGCGGTCCAGTCAGTTGATTCCCTGGCACTGACTCGTCTCGATTCTGACAGGTGACTGGTTCAGGTTGAGACAGTTTTGAATTGAGAGCGCTCAACACTATAAAACAGTTCTAAAACGTTTGCAATGTGTTGGGAGAGTAGGTGTTTTTGCTGTTGTGTTGTTGAAATAGTTGAAATAGAGTAATTATGAAGCCAGCCAGGTAAAGAGGTCGTTCTAACGCGTGGATTCATTCTGCTTGCTCATGATAAGATGATTTTGACATTTAAATGTCAAAAAAAAAAGTTATAGTAACGTTCAGCAGTTAATATATCTAACCCATGTATTTAATATAATTACAGTAAAATGATGTATGTGATTTTAATAGTCATAATGGGCTCAAATTTAATTTATATTTACATTATTGTATTGCTACAGGTGCAGTGTTTGGCGTGTTCAACTGAAGTGAAGTATCATGATACCTCCTCTATGATTAGGCACTTCAGCGCCAAACATGGAGATGTCATTTCATTATTTTGTAGAATGATAAAGACTCGGACTCTGCCACAGTTACACAAGCACTATACCATTGCAACATTTGAATTAAATCTCTTCAATGCACATTAATCAGTCTGTATTTGAAAACATGTAAGCATAAACACATTTTCAAATCAGACAACATAGAAAGTTGATGAATTTCAAAAATCTGTTATTTTACCACAGTAAAGTAGTTTCTTTAACACTAGTCATTGAAGTTCTACCACCAAAAGCATAACGCCTAATTTGACAGCAGCATTGCAAATTGCCACAAGAGGTCACTGTAACTGAAGCTTCAGCAAATGAACCTATTTTTGAAACATTTGGCCCGACTGGTTCAATGCTTTATAAAAGCTTCATTTGCTCATCACTAATTCATGGCATTAATTCAACAAGATGTTTGAAACGTTCCTCAGAGGTTCTGGTTCTTCTTGACGTTAGCATCACAGTTTTTGCAGGTTTGTCAGCAGAAGATGACGATGTAAATCACCCATTCCACCACATCCCAAAGGTGATCGATTGGGTTGAGATGGCTATGGAGACCTTTGGGGTCCATCGAATCCAGATCATCAGACCAGGCGATGATTTTCCAATTATTTTACTGTTTAATTTTGGTGTAGCTTCAGTTTCCTGTTCTTAGCTGACAGGAGTGGCACCCGGTGTGGTCTTCTGCTCCTGCAGCCTGACTGTCAAGGTTGGACATGTTGTGTTCAGAGATGGTTTTCTGCAGGCCTCAGTTGGAACAAATCGTTATTTGAGCTACACTACTGCTGGATTATTTCTCTTTTTTTTTTAATCATTCTCTTTAAACTCTGAAGATGAGTTGTGTGTAAAATTCCCAGTAGATCAGTAGTTTGTGAAATACCAAGACCAACAATCCACCACATTCAAAGTCACTTAAATCCCCTTTCTTCCTGTCCTGATAAGCGATTAGAACTTCAACCAGTTGTCTTCAACCCGTCCACATGTCTAAAGCCAGTGAGTTGCTGCCATGTGATTGGCTGATTAACTATTTGTGTCAACAAGTAATTAAGCAGGCGGACCTAACAAAGTGTGCATCATAATGTTACATTAAACAAGCGGTTTCTAAACTTTTTTTCTGTTTGATGACTTGTTTTAAAAGCAGTGTGTATCCTGGGGCGAACTGCAGATGAGATCAGGTTTTATCGTCACCAATATAATTTCAAAATATAGACATGTATATCGCCGCTCATCTTTCGTGCCAAAGTTTTACATAATTTTCTAATGAGAAGGGACGGCACTGTAACCGTTTTGGTCACAACTTGTAAATAACATAATACACAGGCTCATGCAATATAACAAAATCTCAATCCACTAGTGCTCCGAGTATGTGTTAACACTTTGGTTTGTGCAAGGAGGCGATAAAAAAAGTCAAGCTTAACAAAGATGTATGATTAGGCAATATTGAACTGACTGGAGGCAGATTTATGCATCAGAACTTTTGATTTTCTTGCCTCCATTAAATATTGAACAACTCATTTTAATCAGATATTTCTAAACACTGGATTGTATAAAAAGTTAGAGCACTTCTATTTAACAAGTGGTGTCCCGATATACCGATGCTGGTATATTGGCAGCACGACGGCTCAGTGGTTAGCGCTGTTGCCTCACAGCAAGAAGGTCCTGGGTCCAATCCCCGGTTGGACCTGGGGTCTTTCTGTGTGGAGTTTGCATGTTTTTCTCGTGCTTGCGTCGGTTTTCTCCGGGTGCTCCGGTTTCCTCCCACAGACCAAAAACATGCATGTTAGACTGATTGGTAACTCTAAACTGTCCCTAGGTGTGAGTGAGAGCGTGAATGGTTGTTTGTCTCGTTTGTCTCCATGTGTCCCTGTGATGGACCTGCGACTCGTCCAGGGTGTACCCCGCCCCTCGCACAGTGATTGCCGGACATGGGCACCGGCGACCCCCATGACCCAAAATGGAAGAGGCGGGTAAAAGATAATGGATGTTTACAAAGACGTTTTGTAATGTTTAAAGTATTAACTCATTAACTACTTAATATCGATACTCAGTATTTGCAAGTACCCAAGCTGAAGTACTTGTGCTCGGACTGAAAATATAAAATTGGTATTGGGACACCCCTAGTATTTATAAACATAAAATATATATCAGTCTAAAGGATTAAACTTCAAATGCATTTACCGGTATACTAATTAAAATTGTGCTATAATCACTTATGCACTTGAACATTAGTTTAAAATATGACACTTAATGGTTTCAGAGTGTGTTGACGTTGGTTTAGTTAATTTTACTGTTGTAATTGTTTATTTTGGGTGGGGCTTTCGGACAAATTGCAAATAAAAACCTTTGTTCACAGCCAAAAATCTGAACTTAGTAAAATTTATTATTACAACCTTGATTTTCTGACTGACCATTATTATATGAAATATTTAAAGCGCAAAGATAACTCAACTTAAAATCTTAATAAATAAAGACCGCCCTCAAGTTAACCCATTGCGGTCAAAACGTGACGTTAGCCTTGTTACCTGGGGTGGCAGATAGTCATTAAATGTCTATTTTTACTAGCTCTAAAAACAGATTTTTGCCATGGATTTCAAAGGGGGGACGAGTGGCTTCCTTTTCGGATAATTAGCTCACACATTCAGAAGTGTGAGGCTCCGGCCTTGGCCGCTGCTCCTGGAGTGAGCTGTCAAAATCAGGAGAGCTAATCTATCGCTGCTAGCATTAGCCTGCTAGCACCAACTATACAATGACTTCATTGTCTGGGTTGTAAGTTAGCCCTAACACCAACAACTAAAAATGCAAACCGTGGCTGTATTTAGCTACAACACAACTGGAATATTTTGGCGCGATGATTCCTTACTGATAACCATCTCGATGCGAACATGCTAACAGGTTAGCTAGCTAAGGTTACTGGTCTGTGACGATACAACGCAGGAGTCAACATCTCCCCCACCAAAAAAAATATATAAAATAAATTACTTAAATCTGACTTACAAGCTCGATAACGAAGAAACGTCGTTTTTCACGTATATCCGAGTGTCTCCGACGTCTCAGACATATATTTAATCTGTATTTAGGCACATATTTTCTGAACACAAGCCTTCAAACTGTAACGACGGCGATCCTCCGCCTCTCAGCGTGGTTGCTAACGTTACGACGTGGCTCCGCCCCTTTTTCGGTTTAAAAGTATAAACTCCCATCTTCCTCTTTATTTTGTTTACGTCATCTTTATCAACATTATGTCCAAACCTATAGCTGTTGGTCAATGAGCCTTGTATATATGAGGTATATATATATAATATAAATATAAATATTCGGAAATATTCGGAACATGCGCAGCAGATAGGATGAAAATTACACATGGAAACTGTAAAATGATAACATGAAACCTGCATATTAAAGGATGAGTGACCTATAAAATGTAAAAACATTCATCTAAAGTGTGCAGTGCAGCAAACCCATCCCACGTGCCATCTAGCGTAAAAAGCCTTCCAAATAACCCCATGGCATATTTCCAATCAACATAAATCCAAATAAGGAACATCATGATTACAGTGAGGGTAAGGATAACAAATAGGTTTTTAAATAGCAGTGAGTAAGATTTTTGTTTTAAATGTTTAAATTTTAAAATAACTCAAGTTAGTTAGGAGTCAAAGTATGAGCACGCTGGAATTTTAGATTATATTAAAGAGTATGAGGAAAAAATACATTTGGTCCTAAGATATAAAAAGCTTATAAGTTATATTTAATAGGTCAAAAATAATTAGAAAATGAATGGTGATATTTTTAATAATAAAACACCTTAGGTTTTAATTAAATCTGTCCAAATTTTAATGTTCTTTGAAATTATGAGATGGTTTTGTTTTAATACTTGATAATAAGTTTTCTTATTGTGTTTACAAAAGCATAAAAATATCAACAGTTATTGATAGAAATCTGAAAAATTGCTTGAATATATATATATATATATATATATATTTTTTTTTTTTTTAAATCAATAGAATTTCAGGTTTTAAAAAAAGAGTTTGGCGACTTATTCTAGTTTAGGCCTGGACATGACCGATTTATATAGTAAAAACTTTGACATAGTGCTTCAAACGTGCAATTTTAAAAGTAAAAACATGTTTTGCAGAAGCTGTGTGTCCTTTAAAGAATACATTTAACAATGTTTTTATTTTTGTTTCAATATTTTATTCAAAATCACATTCATAATTTTAAATATTGTAAGATCCTTGAAGCATAATCATTTATTTCTTAAACAAAAACTAAAGTTTTCGTGCACAGTCATTGCCTGTAATATCGGATTAAACCACAAGGGGGCAGTAAAACTCTAAAAATAAACGACATGGTCTGCGCTTTTGTTTTGAAAGGAACCGGATGCGCGCGAGCGAGTCCTTCATTCGTCTGTTACTGAGGTCAGTCTGCGCGCTCAAGGTAAAGTCGGGCGCCGTGTCAGTGAAGGAAATCTCTGCAGCTACAGGTAAGAAGTTCTTCAGCGTTTACTGTATTACATTCAGGGAGGAGACATCCAAACAATAAATCTTTGAGCTCTTTCATTTTTAGCTAATTTAACTAATTTGTCTCACGTGCTACCAAAGTTAGCCTTTAGCCTAGTTTGAGCAGGCCGATGAGAGCTCATCGTTTTCTGAAGCGCCATGTGCTGCAGTGATTGCAAAAAGTTGTGAAATTAGCTGCTTCTCTGGTCTTAAGAATGGCTTTATCTATAACATTAATTTTGTAAATAGTCGAGGAAGTTTGTCATTGTTTGGGAGATCTTTTGGGGTGTTGTTAATGCTAATTTTTAGGGGAGCACCGATAAATCGGCTGACCGATTTATCGTCCCCGATTTCCTTAATTGGGAAATCAGAAATCGGCCAATACTCGCATGAGAAACCGATTTTACCGATTTTTTTTTTGTTTTTGTTTTAACAACAATTGTCTGAACTTCATTTATATTTCAGAGCACTACCTCATGGCCAGTTAAAACAAGTTTGTATTGTTTCTAGGATATTGTTCAAGGGTGTTTTTCAATAAAACAAGATTGTAAAATTGAAGGTGCATTGTGACCTTGTAACAGCTGACAGTGTCACTTATAAAACAAAATCGGTATCGACAGATCAGACTTTTTAGAAATCAGTGATCGGCCAGAAAACTGCAATCGGTGCACCCCTACATTTTATTGCAATAACTTTCTTGTGAATAAAACAAAATTTCAGTAAGAAAATGGTAATTAACCACCTAAAGTTTAACAAATACAGTCAAAGAAATTTAAAGGGGGGAGCCAAAAGTAACTAGTTTTTTTTACTGCCGTTTGTTTGATAGTAATCATTTAAAAAGAGCTTTAAAATGTTTGTCTAACTTTATTTTTTCCTATCATTCATCTCATTTAATGGTGTTTGTCCCCAGCTTTATGTACAGTACTGCATTGCTGTAAAACAGATTTAAAATGCAACAAAATCAAGTTTTCCAATGTAGGCAGTTGAATGTTAAAATGCAAAATAAAAAATCCCAACATTTAAAATGTGTATTAAACTCGCATTGAGCTCCAGAGGATTTATTTAATGTGTGTGGACCAGATTGGAGGCTCTTGTGTCAAACTATTTGGACTTTCTGTTCATCCAGGTGGTTTCCTGCCAACTCAGTTATTTGGTTAAAGAAAGCAGAAAGATATCCGTAGATTAAAACTCAAATTTTCTCCACAGACTGCTGCCTTGCTCATTTGAAGTGTGCAGTGTACTGAAGGGTCTTGTTAATTTGTTACTGTGTTCATTTTTGTGACTTAAGTGGGAAATTAAAGTGTGAATTATGTTTTTGTTTTTTTGTCTAAAACTTTGTTCAGTTTATTTGAATAATTGAAGCCCACCTTTGTACAGCACATTCAGTCCTTATATAACAGTGTCCTTATATCCCCTCGTGAGCCTCCGAGGATAAACCTTCCCTCCTGTCGTCCACTTCAGCTCCAGTGAAACGATGATGAGGACGAAACCATCGCCAAGTCATGGATAGAGCGCCACAATGACACATGAGACGCTCGCGAGCTCCCAGCTGTCTGTTAAAGCCGCTGCCCTTCGCATGGTTGACCTTCCACTTTTCGTGTGCAGCTCGCTGGCACAGGTGAGTGTCTGAAAGGGCTGTTCACTTCTTGCAGGGATCTATTTTCAGGTACGCCGTGCTTCTAAATCATCACTTTTCCAAATGGTCTTCACTAGCAGTTTGTTAGAAACGGTAAACGTGATATAATGTATGAATCCTGAAACAACTTTTAAGTTTAAATAATTGTTTTCATGAAAATAATTAGTATTTCCAATGCATGGACTATGTATTTTTTTTTTATTTAGCTGAAATGTTGGACAGTACTCTAGAATGTCTGATTTATTTTTTGCGAAACACTCATTTTTGTCCACCGGACGATAATGTTTTTCTATTTGCGCAACTGTTTGTGGCTTTTTTAGGACCTTTCCTGTTTTAGTTGCTTTAACAACCAGTAGTTCTTATGGGGGCCAAAGTCTGAAAAGTCACCGAGTGCACAATCGAAGAAGCAATTAGCTGTCGTGAGTTTTCCCAGAAAACGTTTGTTTCACTTTGTGTCCTCCGGTAAACGGTTCCCATTAGTTCCCCACACGTTGCTGTTCCCATAAAGAACAGGAGTGTTTGTTTGATGTGAGTCATGGAGCTGGTCTGGTGTAATCACGCTGAGCGTCTGGCAGCAGCGGGTTGGGATGATGGTGCCCAACTCTGTCGTAATGTTCTGTGGTACCTGCTGTTGATTACTGCTAGTTACATCCGTTTCAACTTTAATCACCAGTTTTCAAATTAACACTTCCCGTTGATCCGAAGGATGGAAAAAAGTTCCTAGTTCCTGGCTTTCCGTTCAGTGATGCAACATTTTTTAATGTTGCAAATGCATCAAAATGCATTAAAGGGTGGCTCCTTAATAAAAGTTATTAGTGAGTCTCCTGAAGGTCGTCAAACGTCTCGGAGGCACACAGCCCCGTCACTTGAGTTTTAACCATTTTCAAAAAGTCATTGACTCCTCAGAGACAGCCATAGTCAAAGTGGTTGTGGCTCCTCGGACTGATGAAGTCCTTTGGATGAAGCACAAAGCGACTCAACAAAAAAGAAACCATCCAGATTACCCAACGTTTTTCAGTCAGGTCATCTGGACAGTTTCTTTTTTTGTGCTGAAACGTTTCGCCTTCGATCCGGAAGGCTTCATCAGTCAAGGAAACGCACAACAAAACTGATTTGTCCTTCAACAAAGTGGAACATACCAGTTCTGCTTGTGATAAGATGGTCTCTGTGGTACGCCCCTCCTCCATTGCCGGCCCTCTTCCTTGTTGACAATCTTGTCAAACTGGTTGAAAACAACAAAGTCCATGCTCAATAATCCAGGTATAAAATCCAATCTAATCACAAGCAGAACTGGTTTGTTCCACCTTGGAGTAAGCTGTTAGGGAAGAATCAGTTTTATTGTGTGTTTCCTTGACTGATGAAGCCTTCTGGATCGAAGGCGAAACGTTTCAGCACAAAAAAAGAAACTGTTCAGATGACCTGGTTGAAAAATGTTGGATTTTATACCTGGATTATTGAACATGGACTTTGTTGTCATCCAGATTACCTGACTGAACTTTGTTGGATTATTTACCTGGATTACTGAGCATGAACCTGGATGTTCTTAACTTTCGTTGGATTTTTATCATCCAGGTGAGCGTCAGCGCCAGCACCAAGAAACTGGTGGCTGCCACCGCCTTCGGCACCGTCTCGCTCCTCCTCCTTGCTCGTCGCTTTCAGAGGAGGAAGGGTAGAAAAAAGGGTCACCCGCCACCGTGGGAGCAGGCTGAGTTTGAGCTTTACACCACTGCAGAAAATGGTGAGGACACATTTTTCACTGTCTGTGCTCCATTTACAAAGTATTCCCATTTGCTGCTTTGAGACGCATTATTTACGTATATATGTATTTGCATCCATAAATCCACCTCCAGCTCTGATCATTTACATAGTTTTGCTCACGGTTTAGAACTGAGATTAATCAGATGTACATATTTTATTTGCCTGATGCAACAACTCCTTGCTGAAGTGTCTTATTCTTAAATGATACTGTCGTTTATTCAAAAACAGACTCGGACAGAAAGTAAACAACCGTCTACTGCAGCAAATAATAATTCCCTTCATGGCTCAGCCTGCCGTCCTGCAGTCTTCAGATGTTTCTCCGTGTTCTCATCTTTGAAAGTCTGAACTTTCATCTCCACAGATAACACCAGTCAAAACATCAGTATTTCCCTCAACTCTCAAAACACCTGCTCAGCTGGTTCAGGTCTGGTTCTCACCACAAGAGATTACAGGAAACTGTCCGGCTCCCTGACGAGCCTGGCCTCAGTGAGTCCGAGCCCAGAAATCTTCTTGAATCGCATACGAGCAGTTATTTTAGTTTCTTGGCCTTCACGGTGGACATGTTTGGCTTTTCTTGTCTTCGCAGGTAAAAAGCGTGAACTCGTCCAGCAGCAGCACCTGTGCAGATCTGACCGCCTGTTGGGACGGACTGGGGGACGCTGACGTCTCCAGTGTGGTCGACTTATCCGTCACCACGCCTGAAAACCTCTATCTAATGGGTAAAGAAACTCGTGTGCCCCTAAAACTAAACCCAGAGCTAAGATGACAAGAAGTACATAAATAATCAAAAATCAAATGTGTGTTATCGTTTGTTTCTTTGGTGAGTTACTTGCTTTGACATTTAAAAAAAACTGGTTTTATTTGTTTTAACTAACTCTGTGTGTTTTCAATCAGGCATGGATTTATTCGAGGAGGCTCTGCAGCACTGGGAGGAGGCGCTGACGTTCAGGAGCAGGCCGACTGAAGACGACGCGAGCTGCACGTCGGTCAAATCAGGAGCTGGAGACGCCGTCACTGAGCAGAACATGGAGGTGAGACAGCTTCCTCTGAAGATCCAGACTGAAGGCGTGCGTTTAGATATTCTGTTGTTGTTGAGCGCCGTCGTGTTTTTGAGCGTTCGCACTAAGAGTTGACGCCGGTGCGTGCTGATGTTGCAGCAACATCATTCTGAAATCTCAGGTGTTTTCTGAAGGACGGAGCCGTTCTTTGTAATCTTTATGAGTAAGGTGGACGGATCTTACACACTCACAGAGGAAGTACGGCATGACAGCCTTCCAGTTTTTATAACATCTGCCTCATTGAATTTGATTGATGGTTTATTGAACAGGAGCCATGTTCAATAGTATTAACGACAAAGAAAATATGTTTTGTACCAGATTATCAGAACTACTTTCCATCTGGTGTCCCTGAAATACACGTTAACGTTTCACGAGACTACTGATCCCGCTCGGTGCTGGTTTTCTTTTGGATATGGCACATTGAAAGGTTTTTGAATATCGCAGGTCAGATGTTTAAATCTGTACGTAAAACAGGCGCCGAGGCTTCTGATTGGTCTTCGGTTGAGGAAACCTTTGACTCCCGTGTCTCTTCAGAGAAGACAAAAAATTAAGACCACGGAAATTTTTTTAACAAGAACAAAAGAAGTACAATCAGGTCAAGGTGCTGTCTTACACTGAAGGTTGTAGTTCCTGTAGCGCTGCAGAATGTTAGTAAAATATATCGTGCAATGTTGTAAATACCGTAATTTCCAGACTATAAGCCGCTGCTTTTTTCACAGTATTTGAACACGGCGGCTTATACAACGCTGCAGTTAGATTTCTTTTTTGATAGACTAACGAGCTTCATGCCGCCAAAACATTTAGCCTCGTCACACCCGGGTGCTCACATAGCTGCCCAATACACGTCTCTCTTGGGGGGTGGGTCCTCATGACTTAATGAGACTACCTGTATAAATAAATGTTAAAAAAATCTGATCGATGAGATTACCGAACAGGTTATATATAGACGAGCGCAGCCTATGTAGGTATGGACCAAATTATAATTTTTTTAATTTAGTGAGCTCGGCTTATATTCAGGTGCACTCAATTGTCCAGAAATTACGGTATGACTTACAGTAAACAAATACTTTTTCTTTTGTATCTAATTTCCTTAAATTGAGTGCATCTAGAGCAGGAAGGGTCCATCTGACTGATTATGTTACCGACATGCAGAGAACAATTCACAGGGTTTGAAAATGTAATATTCTGTCATTTATTAGTGTCCAAACTGTCCTCTGTGATTTTAATATTGTGCAGCCGCACGTAAAAGGACTCTTGTTCTTATTTGGTATAACAAAATAAAGGTTTTAAAGTGTATCTGCCCTTGTCTGATCCACGCTTGTGTTCAGGACGCGATCAGTGTGGAGTTCATCCACAGGCTGAAGGCTCTGCTGCAGAGAGCTTATCGCCTGCAGGAGGAGTTTGAGGGCGTGTTGGGGACGTCTGAGCCTTCATCCCACAGCAGCAGCAGCAGCCAGGGTGAGTCACTCAGTGTTATGTGACTCTGTGGCCTACAGACAAAATGGACCCGAGCCAGGAAAATCGAAAGTAATCGAGGTTTTCTTTGTCCTGTGTTCAACCCGTCACTGATTTTAATGTTTCAAAAGGGAAGACAACAAGCTTCTCATTTATCAGACTAAGTTTGTCTACAAGTTGGATTGATAACACTCGGAGTTATGAAATAACCTTTTCTGTTTGTTAAAATGAACTTTTCATTCTATTTCGGACGTTTTGAGTCCAAAAAACTCAGTTCAGTAGCACGGAGCCTTTTGCTTTGAGAAGATTTATTCAAATGTGGCCATCTCTATGTTGTGACCTTTTTAAACCCCCTCGCAGATCAAATCGCAGACTTTTTGGCCAGAGACGAGCTGGACGACGTCTGTCTGAGGGACAGCAACAGCATCGCTTCCACAGACTCTTTTGTGTCGGCTGCTGAGGTAAGAGATGCTTTTATATTTGTTTCTTTCTGGAAACTGATCGAATTATATCGTTTACACAACAAGGTTTACAAAAGTAAAAATATGTGCAACTACAATAATAATTGGTAAGAAATAAGTATATTTGGTTTATTTCACTGAGCAGAATTCTCATAAATTTACACAAATGAGTGTTTTTTTTTATTGTGTGAAACTGTTTTTTTTTTTTTTTTTTTTTTTACATTTTAGATGTTAAAGTTCAGTTTCTTTTTTACATTTAAGTCTAAAGGATGACATAACGATGAGATTTGGTGCAACGACGACTCTTAAGCATCTTATCTGAAGCCGTCTGACACGTTGGATCTATGTCTGGTTCGCAGCAGGAGTTTGACTCAAATAGCCGTGATCTTCCTGCGGTTACCAAAACTCACTTCATCCTCTTTACTTAAGGCTCTGGGGGGGCTGAGCTGTGTGTCCGGTGGTGTGGTGGATTTTCTGTCATGGTGGACTCGAGAGTTACACAAGAGAATGTTGCAGCAGGTTCAACAGAGTCTGCAGAAGTCGTGGCAAGAATCAAAACGAAGCAGATACGAACTTGGGGGGGCTCGCGAGTCGACCCACGAGCGAATCAGCTTCCAGGAAGCGCTCGTGATCAGAGCGTGCACATGCAGAGGGAGGGCTGGCTGTGCATTTCTTTGAAATTTAACAAGATAACCACCTAAAAACAATTATTTGTTTGCTCGACATTATAGGGCATGTTGGCTGTGGCTGAGTGGTTAGAGCAGTCGTCCTCCAATGCAAGAGTTGGGGGTTCGAATCCACCAGCAGTCACATGCTAAAGAGTCCCTGGGCAAGACACTGAGCCCCTCGTTGCCTCTGATGTGTCCTATCAGTGTATGAATGTGATAAAGTAGTGTAAAGTGCTTTGAGTATCTCGATAAGATAGAAAGACACTATATAAGTACAGTCCATTTATAGTAAAGGTGTGTCTCAGTTGAACTTTTCCTTAATAAATGCACTTTAATGATCAAATCAGCTGCATTTCGCCTGAGCGGTGCAGTGAAATGCAGCTGATTTGATGTTTGCTCCAGGAGTTGAGGAGCGAGACGAAGGTGGCTCAGTATGGCAAGCCAAGTGTCTCATTAATAGCCACTTTTCCTATTTGAGACACTTGGCTTGCCATATAGGTTGAGGGCCCTCTAGCGGCTAAAAATGCTAGTTCAATATTTTCCATGTCAGAATGAATAAAATCGTCCGATCTCAGCCAAAAATTGGGTTATAAATATGGAAAAAACGTATATTAGTCACTTCAGTGTATAAGTCACAGGACTTGCAAATTTATGCAAAAAAGTGCGACTTATATGGCAAAAACTAATAAAGTAATCATGACGCACTGAAACCGTACTCCTTTATTTTCACGTCTGTCCCTGTCAAATCTATATTACCATACACTTTTTGTAGATTTTTCAACTTACAAGCAATATTTAAAAAAAACGAAAAATCTGCAATAGCAAATGCAAATTAATTTAACCTTCATGTGTACAGGTTAATGAACCTCGAGGACTCATTTACAAGAGACCTGTTTTAGACAAAGAACACAGATGAGGTACAGACAACAATAGACAGTAAATAAAATCATAAAATGAAAAGTAGATGGAAGAAATTATATAAAAATGAAAATAAAACAAGCTACATTATAAAGCGATGTAAAAAAAAACAACTAAAAACAGGAACGTCCCCAACAAAAATCTGTGAGGTTTAAGAATTTGTGCAAACATTAACAATAGTTTAATGTGTTAAAGGCACTAAGAGGCATATAATGTATTAATGAAGCCCTGACTGTTCTTTTTGTACCCTTCAAGTTTTTATTTCATCCCTCATGGTGTGTTTGTGTCTCTCAGCCTCAGCTGTCGGAGCACAGGGAGCTGAGGAGCGCCTTCGCTCTGGGACATCACCCCATGTACGAGGAGGCGCTGCACATGGCCGAAGAGGGCAGCATCTCCTGCAGGGTGCTTCGGTAAATACCAGAAACTCGGCTGTACGTTAATGAGGCTGGGTATGAACTTTGTCAAGGTATTAAAAGGGCAAACGCAGTAACGATATCCAGACGAGACCTCATATTTTTGGGTTGTTTTAAAATCGGATTGGTGCATTCTGTCATAAACGAGGGGGTTTAGCGTTTTAAATTTTAACTAATGTTCATGAGTTCAGAGCTGGATGTGAAACTTTTCTTCTTTCAGGACAGAGATTCTGGGCTGTTACAGCGACTTGGACTTCCTGGCTAAGCTGCACTGTGTTCGGCAGGCTTGTCAGGTACAGTCTTATTCAATCATTTAACCATGCTTCCCACTTTAGATCAGTTTTCGTCAAATGTTATTTTGTCTGCAGCTGGTTTTGCGCGACAGAGCGACCAGAATGTTTCTGGCTGACACGGGAAAGAAAATCCTGTCTTCCATCATCGTTAAAGCTCACAAAGTAAGTCCGAAGGTGTGGCTAGTGAGTAAAATTATTTCACGGGGCGTTGGTTTCTGAGGTTTTAAATGTTTATTTCCCAGAGTCCAAAGAGATTTGAGGAAGTGTTTGAGGAGTTGATCTGCTTCCTGGAGCACACGGAGCACTGGGAGGACACGGAGATGGAGCTGGTTTCACGAGGGGTTAGTTTGAATTTTATATATATACGATATGACCATTACTGGATTTTGTACCTGGATGACTGAGCATGTTTTGAATATTATACATTATTTTAAACGGTTAAGTCACGCCTTTCGTTGGAGATCTTTAAAGTGTTTGATACTTGATGCAGGTTAGGCATTTGAACTTCTATGACGTCGTTCTGGACTTTATCCTGATGGACTCCTTCCAGGACCTGGAGAATCCTCCGATCTCCATCCAGAACGTCATCAACAACCGCTGGCTCAACAGCTCCTTCAAGGAGACGGTGAGTAAAACAAAGAGAAAGCTAAATTATAACCACATTTTGTAGACGTATTGTCCGTTTCTTTTGTATTTGTACTGAGACTCGTTTGTGTCACAGGCGGTGGCATCAAGCTGTTGGTCTGTGCTGAAGCAGAAGAGGCAGCACATGAAGGTTTTTATTTATTTATGATAACAGGACTGTGAGTGTTAACTCCGGATGTCACTCAGCGTCAGTTATCTGCATCCTTCCAGGTGCCCGATGGCTTCGTCGCCCACCTCTGCGCTGTGTGTGAACAGATCAGTCCCGTTCTGGCCTGGGGCTTCCTGGGACCAAAGAGCTCCCTGCACGACTTCTGTTGCTTTTTTAAGGTAAGGGTAGCAGTGGAGCTGAGACGTAAAACCACAGGACTCGTGCAGCCGTGATATTTCTTAAAACTAAAGCAGCTGCTCAATAGACGCGTTGCCTGCCTGGTCTCCTTTGCTGTTAGCTGTAGCTAGCTAGCTGTAGCGGGATCAATCAGCGTAGAGAAAGGATTGTTTGTATATACCGAATAAATATTTGTAGTGTTGCACGGACAGAAACCTTGTGCGCCAAAGTTTTTCAGATTTATCAGGTTTCATATGTAAATAAAATTATCATCAGCAAACAAACATTTATCTCGTGCTATTAACTTTACTTAATGGAGATATAGAAACCACATCCAGCCAAGCACTGAACCCTGAGGAACTGCAAGACCAACTGGTGAATGAAGTCATTGTTTACGTGAATGAAAAGAAATTTAGATCTGTTCCTGTAATCCCAATCCCATCCTTGTACCGTACATTTTAAGACTCTGGAGGTTGAGCATCTTTTTTCCATTCATTCAACTTTTACTTACACAGGTTGGTCCCATTGAGCCTCAGGGACTCATTTACAAGAGAACTGAAAACGAGTCTTTCAGAATACACCTGTGTTTTACTGCACAACTTAATTCATGCTCATTAGTTATCAATACCCCACCCGTTCTGTCCTGATGCTCATACATCTCATCTTTCCTGCAGGACCAGGTGCTCCACTTCCTGAAGGACGTTTTTGACCTGGACAAAGTGCGTTACTCCACGGTGGATAGTCTGGCGGAGGACATGCTCCACCTGCTGTACCGGCGCTCCGAGCTGCTGCTGGCCTACTTGGGAGCAGACTTCCCTCGGCCTCCCAACGGCTGCAACGCCACGCAGGTGCAGCTAGTCCCCAGCGCCCTGCTGGAGGCACATGTGCAGTAGGACGACACGTTCTGTGGTCAGTTCACAGCAACCATTGGACCAAAGAAAATAAGGCATATCGCTTTTTTCTGTTGACTCTTTGAAAACGTATGTAAACTGTCAAATCCACTCACCTGCCATCATGCTGTGCTTTGTGGATTCAGGTAAACTGCACAAACCGCCTGCCTTCAAACACATCTCCCCACCCACTTCCACAGTGCCATAGTAAACGTATCAGCAATAATATTTGTGACTTAAACCTGATGTTGGGTTCTCCACTCTCTAGTATAGGGCAAATTATTTGCAAGACTGTGACACTAAAAAATATTTATCCTATTTATTTGATTGTAAATGATGCAGGGTTTGTTTTGTAGACGTACTCGTGGCTGTTGAAGCTTCAAACTTAAAGTAGGCTGTGTTAAGATTCAAGTGTCCACGTCTTACTGCATTGTTGTTTCGTAAGTAAATGCACAGGAATAACTGAGAAAACCAGCTTCGGTGTTGTGTTCAGATACTTGAAAAAGGAACTAGACTCAACCCATGAAAACTTTAGATGTACTTGGTCCTGCAACAGCTTCATCAATGCAAATTATTCAAGCCATGCCAGTCTTGAATGTCTGTTTTGAAACATACTGTCGTTATCTGTTCAACCACTGCCATGTAGAGAACATGCACAACTAACTGCACAAACGTAAAGCTGTCATTCTTTTCTCCCAACTGTAATGTTAAAGAGTCTGCCATTGTAACGCATCTTTAGGAGTCTCCTAAAGAAAAGCAATCACTTTTTTAATGAAGACAAAATTTATGGTTTACGCCTTGGAAGAGTTCGAGTTTGAGGTTTTAAAGGTCTGGTCCTTTGGTCAAAATGAGCCATGAAGTCTCAGGAAAGTTAATTTAGGTCCATGTGAATTAATGCTAAACTAATTACAAACTTACATGAAAGGGTAGCAACAGAGAAGTTTATATTTGCCAATAAAACCTACACATTTTCAAAGACTACATTTAGATCAATTACTTTGGGGCATAGAAAGTTGTACGCACGTGATGGGTATTGAAGTCTGACTGTGTGTTGTATCAAATAAACAAGTTCAAACTTGAAATGAGTTCATTTCTGCAAAGCACAACTCTGAGACAAGCCAGCTTTATAACAACCTTTATTGATGAACATGGCAACATTTCAATAGTGAAGTCAATTGGAAGAAAAAAAAAACAATAAGATGTAATATACAGCACATGAAACCTTGTTTACCTCTAAGGTATGCTCCTTTCCTCCTCTACACACGAACTGTGTTGAAACACTGAGCACCTCACGTGTACAACGAACAGCTTCAATCAAAAGAAAACCTTTTTCACTACAGTGAAGTGTTTTTTAAACCGATAACCTCCATGTTTGCTTTCAGTGAAACTGCATCAGTTCCTGCTCTCGTCCAACTTTTAAATTTTTAAAAAGGCATTCAGAAACAACCATCAGCTCTACAAACACTATGGCATCATGGAGAACAAGTTTAACGAAGCAACACTTTGCAATCAACAGGTTTTAAATTTCATTGCTGCTTTACCTTATCAGTGGAGCTCTTGAACGGTTATGTTCAGCAGCGGGATAGACTCAAAGGATTCCTCCTTTTTGTGGGGAAGAGGGGACAAACTACGAGACAGCCTGATTTTACGATCTAAGCCTGCGGCATCCTCCAACACTGTGAGCGAGAAGGCAGCAGCGTTTCAATAACACATCTGCACCGCATTCCAGGGCAGATTCACACCACAGCAAAATACGTGAAAGGAAATATTTCACTTTTTGTCGTTTCACTTAACATTTGAGCACATTGCTAACTTCTGGCAACAGGTTTGCAGAGCATGCATTCATTTCAACAGTGTCAACCTAAAGCATCAGTTGCTTAGACTTACCAGACAACCCTTTTGTCAAAAAGTACGCACATACATTTACATTTATGCAACTTTTTGAGAAGCAAAATCACTTTTAAGAATAAGACCATCAGATAAGTGATACAGCTCATCATGCAGTTCAATATACAAAGGAAATACCAAAACAGGACTGCTCAGGTAAAAATCCTTCACATTTTACTACCAAGCATAAATGCATTGAAGCATGTTAACACAGGTAAGCATTTCTTTGCATGTATATAGGTCATATCACCGGACAAAATATAACACTTGTTTCCTTAGGTTTCGCTTACCTGTGTTATTGCAGCAGAACCTAAGGTGCAAGGTCTGGGATGACACTGCAAAGATCAGATATACCGTACTGTTTGCCATCAGTGAACAATGCAGTCAAATATCGTTCTGATGTTCATTTAACAGCCTGTCGACATTTAACCCCGTCAGGAAAATACCGTCTACCAGCATTCCACATGCTTATACGGGACACGTAAAGAGCAAAAAAACCTAAGCATGCTACACTGGCATTAAACGAGTTGACTTTTCCGATCAAAATATTGCATGAAATAGCTTTTTTTTTTTTTTTTACATGACCTAACAATGGCAATCAGAGCAGATATTGGGAACGCAGAAAACCAGATCCCTAAAACAATTCTACCAGCAGTGAAACAATAAGACATTCAAAACCCCCGAAGTTCAGTAAACCAGCCCTGAAATGCTACCAACACAATCGAATGCAATGTCACAAGACTCAGAAACGTGGTACAAGAATTCATGTCTCATTTATGCCTCTCCTCAGAACGTTTTCATACTTACCTAAAAGAAAAAATGGGGATGGGGGGATTGCAATTTCTGACAAAACACTACATTTTTGCAGTTTATAAAGCATCACACGACGTTTACTTTTCAGTTTTGTACTTACATTACAGGAGGGCTCAACTGATGGATGAAGAGGCTGCTTAGCCACCCCCGGCCCTACGAAATCTACGTTTTCATATGGGATAAACACTAACAAAACGGGCACAGCAAAAACGACTTTTTTGCAATGTTTTTATACGTAAAAAAACATCATAAATAAAAATTATACACAAATTGGACAGGGGCAAGTGTTTGAAATACATTTTTCTTTTATCGAACAGTGGCAATTTACCTGACTGCCCTGGAAAAAGAACAGCACAAAAATATAGAGCACTAAAATATGATGCAACAGTTCTTGAAACCACATTTTCTGAGGTACAAGTTCAACGATACCTGCTTACCGCTTTTTCTAAACTTGCCTGTGGAGGAAGTGACTATCAATGCAAAGAAAATGCAGTGCATACTAGCTCAACAATGTCTGCAAACCAGGCGAAAAGCAGAGAGCCACAGCAACAGTTGATGCGCGATACGGTACAGATACCTCAAATGTGTCTACTGCTACAATCAGCAATGTCAGAGAAAACAGGAAGTGTCAAAGAAAACCGTCTACCAGCGAGGACAATTGAACCGTTCTGGATCACAGCACGCACATATTTCTAAGAGCCTTATGAACAGTTGGAGAGAGACAGGACAGCACAACTTCTGTCAACTTTTTAGGACAATTCAACCCACACAACCTACTTTTCAAACTCCTCCCCAAACAGGTAAACAAAAAAAAAAACAACACATTGATTTAAACTCGTTTGGATTGGACCACCCCAACTTACCAACACAGGAGGTTTCAGTTTGTTTTATTGCAAAAACACAACAGGCAATAATAGCATTTTTAAAACTGAGATGATTTACATTGTAATGTCTACAGTTTATTAAACAGGAGTTCTAACCACATTTAATGTAGATACAGGGCTGGAATGACCGTATGTATAATTACCTCACTAAAAACATAGCATTTACAAGAAAAAAAAACAAACAAACAAAAAAAAACAAAAAACAGAAGAAATAAATCAGAGAGGACGTGTTCGCCGGGTAATCTGCCATCTATGTGAAACACTTTCAAACCAAGGAAATTTAAGATCTTCATCAAGGCGTCAGCATCCAAACATTTAACAAAGGATTTTGTTTCGACAATGTAGCATTTACTTTATGTCCACTTCACATTACTGGCCCTGTGCAGAGGAAATACATAGAAGATACATTGCATGTTAACAGCAGAAACAGTGGACTCAGCTTCCCAAAATAAAAAGCTAAAAAAAGGGGGAAAGAGTAGTTTGGTTAAGTTTTTGAGGCTGTGGTTGTCACTGGATCCCTGTAAAACCCTGAGGAAGGAAGGTTATGACACAAAGATGGTGGTTTAAGAGAATATAACGAGCAGATTCTTAACGGGGGTGTACCTGAGGGGCTTGTGGCGCTCCACCCATGGCCTGAGGGTTGGCTGTGCCGTAGTAAGCAGCCTGCTGCCGGTAGTACTCGGCCCAGGCGGCGCTGTAGTCCGGCTGGCCTCCAGGCTGCGCGGCTGGTGCTGCAGCAGCTGGTGCGGGCTGAGGCGCAGCTTGGCCTGAAGAGTCAAAACGCCCCAAAAACAAATAGTTGGTAAAGCCAACGAGTTGAAAACAATTGATACAACTGAGAAATAAAAAAGGTACGTTGCTTCTAAACTAGGACTGCATCAGAATTGGAAATAAACCCTAAAGAATGTGCGACTAGGACAAATCTTCTGATCAAAGACACAAAGTCCAAGTTCAGGCCTTGCAATCAAATCAATGCCGAGTGTTGATTGACACCTGGGAGTCAATTGAGGGAACATTATCTTCAACCCAGCATCTCAAAATTCATAGTTTCTCCTTGATTCTGTTTACATCCAGATTATTTTATCGACCAAAATCTGCCACACACTGTCTGAAGTGTACTTTGTCGTGATTGAATGTAAACAATTGACTCAACTAGGAATGCACAATATTATCGGCATGTTATCGGCCGATACAAGCGTTAAAAGTTCAATATCGGACATTCCATTAAAATAACTCGGCAGACATAAAAGGTGCTGGTTTTGCCTGCAGCGGCAGCACAACGTGACAATGTCACGTGCGCCTACCCGATCTCACAGCGGAGAGGAAAATTCAAAATGACGGCGGTGTGCAAGTTTTATTTTTAATTTGTGAGGATGTCGAATTTCTAAGATTTATGGACTATGTTGAACCTCGCTACATCGTCCCGTCGGAGATATTTTTCCGACGTAACGCTATCGAGTTACAAGCCGTCATTTCCGACGTCACTGAGAAGCTAACAGCACGACTTGTTGGGTGAGTTTTACCACAAACATTTGGACGTCGTGTTAGCCCCATTAGCATGATATGGCACAGGAGTGCAGAGGATCCCACACTGAAGCTAGGAACCTGGAACAAGCCTCCACAAGGGAGACAGCATCACAGGTGACTAAAACTAATAAATAACATTTAACACATTTCATTTAATATAAGTTAAAGTATGCATATCATATGGTGTTATTGAATATATGTCACCAGCTCTTACAGCTGTTGCACAATTTTTGTAGCAAATAAGCCTAAATAAGATGCTATGTTCTGACAAAGGAACGTATATAGAAATTTGGTATTGGTCAAATTAGTTTTAACATATCGGGCAAAAATCTAATATTGTGCATCCCTAGACTCAACTGTTAAAGCTAAACAGCTGATTATACCCCTTTATCACAAATTATACAGTACACTTTTAGTTATGAATTATGCAAATTATTTACTTTTATCATAGATGATGCACATAAAAATTCAAACATAAACCAAGAGAAACGCGTACTCCATTCTGCTTTTCGGGGGTTATGTCAGTTCAGCAGGTCCTACATCAAGGCTCGGGACACATTACGTTCACACTATCAAACGTTCACAAATAAGCGGTCCAGACATCCTTCAAAGGTGGTTAGAAAACCTCTAACTTTGTATTCAGGTCGTTCGCAATAGTTTAGGAGTTATCCGATCACTCAGGATTGATTTTAATGCAAGGTGTGAACAGGGCTACATGAAGTACATACATTTCAACCGCTCATCATATATTGGGGTGTAGAAACAGCCGCGACATCCCTCAGTATTCAATCCCATAGAGAATGACTTTAATCTTAGACTGATTTTAATCTTAAGAAAAAGAGCCAAACAAGAGAACGCCCCTGTAAAATCAAAACAGGACTCATCTTCATGTAGCCACTTTCTAATCCAACATGGAAAAACTCCACGCTTAACTATTAGAAGATCCAACAAAATTAGAGACAGGAGACGCTGTAAGAAGGGGAACGAACCCACCACCCATCTCTTTGGGTTGCGAGTCAGAAACCTTTTGCTTTTTTCTTGGGTGGTTGTTAAAACAGCAACTCTACCATAGAGGGCTGCGAGTGGAGACAACCACCCTTAAACATTTATTTTAAAAGGTTGTAGGGCTGGGCAATACGGACCTAAATTAATATCTTCATGGCACATTTATAAAAAAAATAAAATAAAAAAAACAGTTGTAAATGTACAAAAGAAATGTAAAACAAAATACATTTTTTTTACATATATTAAATAATAATCCTCTTCATATGCACCACCTTCACAACATTAGTTAGCGTTTGAACTGTAGCTCGACTGTCGACTTCAGCCTCCTTCACAGAGACAAACCACGGGTCAAAACTAATTTAGCCGTGCTGTGCCTTATGAGAGGACAGCGAGAGGTAGCGCGACATGTGACAGCTTAGCCATCTTGTTCCACAGTTGAAACTGGGACCGTCTCTTTAGTGATTTAAGCCACTACTCTATTATTGTTGCGCTACATGTCACTGTTCCACTCAAAAGACGCAGCTCAATTAGTTTGGACCCGTGGTTCGTCTCAGGGAAGGAGGCTGAAGTCAACAGTCGGAGCTGCAGTTTCACACACGATTCATACTCCACGCGCTTTTTTAAACGGTGAAAAAGAGTCGTAGGGGCGACTTTTTGTAGGGACTTGTTTTCGGCATCGTCTACAGAAAACATTTTTCTGCTGCTCATCTAACAATTTAAATCCAAACCATCTCCAAATAACAGCTACTGTTTTTCTTTTTGCTCAGCAGTTAAAAGCTGCACTTTGATGTCCTGTCCTGTGTTTACTTGTTGTGTTAACTCCCGCCCACCCGGAGAAACAGGAAGCTGGGGGAGCACATGCAGGTGAGGGGCTGGGTTTGTATTCAACGAGGGAGGGGCCGCGTGAAGTTGGCGCAGACGGAAGAAAAACAACAACGTGGATTTTCAAGTCTAATTATAACTCAACGTAGAAATATTGATATAGATGATGTAGCCCCATCTTATATCGCGTATGGAATTATCTCAATATTTTTTAAATATCGAGATATCGTCCAGCCCTAAAAGGGGGCTAGCTAATTTTTCCCCCAGATTCTAAACTTCGATAAGACCAAATGCACTTGAAAAGCAGCTAATTAAAAAGGAAATTATTCTACTCGGATATACAATGTAGTTTTTAAATAAAAAATAATAAATAAAATGTATGTTACTTAAATGCTCACAAAAAGAAAATAAGAAAAGGGGGGGGGGGTTAATTTCCTGAGTACTAACCTTGTTTCTTGTAATACTCCTCCCAGGCTTTAGTGTAGTCCTGAGGTGGCTGGTTCTGCTGACCTGCAAAAAGCAAAGAAAGCAAAATATGTTAATGCATCCAAGTGCGGAATAATGTTAAAAAATAAAAATAAATAAAATCACATCTTATAATAAAGTCACAGATAAAACAAGCTAATTAAATAAAACTTCTTGCACTTTCAGTACCAGCAACACAACTGGGACACATGGCAAAAACTGTCATCAGTTCAGATAAAATCCTTACAATGAACAACAACAAGCAACTTTTAAGCTTATAAAGGTGATTCAGTCAACAGCGCAGTCCTGGAGATAATTGAAATGTTGCAGTCTAAACAGCACAGGTATCAAATGTCAAAACAAGTGCAGGCACACTGAACAAACAGCAAGCCAACAAAAACCCAGACCTGAAAAAGAAGCAGATTTATGGCCCTGTGACTGTTTAGACTGACTTGTTTTAACAAGTGTACACTGAAACTACATTTATATACCCATTTTCTTGTAATATTCCTCCCAGGCCTTGGTGTAATCTGTCTGTCCACCCTGACCTGGAGCCTGTGGATCACCTGTTAAAAAAAACAGCACTTGCAATTAGTGAGTTAGTCCCAGCTGTTTGTCCTCCACCTGCAAAGCAAAGTCATTAAAAAGTTAGGACGATTCAGGCTGCCTTCAGTCGGAAACACCAACAGGCCTGACTCTAGTCAACTACGCGTTCCTATGCGCCCCCTCTTTAAAGAGCACCCACCTTGGCCGTTGGGCTGAGCCGTTCCTGGAGCTCCGCTGGCTGGAGTCATCGAGGGCTGCGGCTGCTGGCCATACTGAGCGTAGTAGGCAGCCCACGCTGCAGCGTTGGCATCAGCTGCTGCTTTATCTGGACAAAGATAAGTTTTATTAAATGAAAATATGTGTAGATATAAACAGTGCTTCTAGCTGTTTTAGATTAACATTTTGTTTAGAATACAGTAGTCCAGTTTATCACGGGGGTTCTGTTCCCAGCCCCTCTAAAAGAGCGCAGCATGTCATGATCTCCGCTCTCGGCCACGTCCACTTCTCCGCTGCAATCGCTGGCAGAGAGCGAAGATCATGACATGCTGTAGGAGGGAGCTTCTCTCTGCAGCTGCGGGCTGCACACAGGTGCAGCAAGTGCTAAATCATTTAAAATATTTTTTTTTAAAAAGTTTAATCCATGCGGCTCATCCATCAATCAGCCAGTTGTCTGTCTTGTCCAATCTTACTTTGAAAAACCCACAAAAGAGCGAGTCCGCGAAAGTAAACAGCGAAGAGGTGAGAGACTGCTGTATTTGGTTGAGACTTGCAAATACTCACTTGGATCAGGTTGTCCCTGCTGCCAGTGGGGATACCCATTGCCCCATCCTTGAGGTTGATAAGGAGCAGGAGGGCCACTGTTGGAAAAAATAAACCATCAGCTGTCCATTTCCTTCAATTCTACAGAATATTTACAATAAACTTTAAATGTGACTGGGCTTACTGTGGTCCTGGAGGCCCCTGGTTGTATGGTCCGGGGTTGTAAGGTCCCATTGGAGCCCCTGGAGGACCTGGTGGTCCCGGAGGGCCATGTGGGCCTGGTCCGCCATGTGGACCAGGTGGACCATGTGGGCCACCCATTGGAGTAACCGGACCCTGAAATAAACAAATAAAACAACTCAGTAAATTAAGGTCATTTTATAGGGCTGGGTGATATGGACCAAAATTAATACCTCAATATTTTAAGATGAATGTCTATATACGATACATATCTTGATATTTTTCTTTCCGTAAAGTAATAAAAATATATTTCTGAGTCAAAGCTTTGTCCCACAGGCACATTTATTAACAAACAGTTGTAACTGTACAAAATAAAGACTAAAAATTAACTATTTACATATATTAAATAAATCTCTTCAGCTGTGTCGCCTTCATGTTAGCTAGCCTTGTTGTCTTTAGCCATCTTGTTTCACAGTTGAGATTGGGACCTTGTCTTTAGCGATATAAGCCACTGCTTTAATAAAGTCACTCTACCTCTCACAGTTCCTCTCAAGGCACAGCACAGCTAAATTGGTTTAGTACCGTGGTTAGTTTCAGGGAAGGAGCTGAAGTCAGTCGAAGCTGCAGCTTCATACTCCACTTGTAGTGGATTTGTAGTGCTGACCTTTTGTCAGGACTGGTTTTCAGCATATTCCACTGCATCATTGTGCTCGGGTCTCAGATTGGTTGTGGTTGGGGTTATGCATCAGCTTGTCAGCGTGGTGCATGAATTTTCATCATAGACCAAACACCTTGAGCAGTATGAAATTCTCAATTTTTTTTTTTTTAAATCTCAAGATGTCGCCCAACCCTATTGTCCAACTCTTTTGTCTTAACGGGATGGACAGTAATATACAATACTTTCAATATCTTACCCCTATTTTCTCCTCCACCAGCTGCCTGGCGTAGTCGATCTGTTGAGGGGAGCCCCTGATTGTGAACATCTTTAAGTTGGGATCAGAATTGGGTGGAGGATTCCTCTGCAGCTCGATCCTGGCGCCAGACTGTTGGCTGATGCCCTTGATTGTCTCACCACCTAATTGAAAGTCCGCAAACATTCAAGTTTAGCTTCACAATACATTTCTATTAATCATAGTTTTTCTTTTATAATAAACGCACGTTTATTAAAAGTAAAAAAGGTACCACTTACCTTTTCCAATGATCAGACCAGTTTTCATGGTTGGGACGGTGAAGGTAAACTCCTGCAGGCCACCGGGAGGGCCCATGTTCCAGTTGCCCTGCCCACGACCACGCCCTCTGCCACCCCCATGTCCTGGGGGTCCTCCAGCCTGAACGCTCGTCAGCAGGTCAGTGATTATCTCTGCTGCATGCTGAGTCTGGTCTGGCGGACCCATGATTTGTGCTATCCTGTCGGGTGTGGTGCCATCATCTGGAACAAAAATGGTAATTAGAAATTACCAAAACACCATAACTTTAAATCACTAAACCTGTGCGTAATTTACCATATTTTAAATATTGTACTGTATTATTGCGTTCAGGTCTCAGATTGGTTGTGGTTGGGGGTTATGCATCAGCTTGTCAGCGTGGTGCATGAATTTTCATCATAGACCAAACACCCTGAGCAGCTTTCAGATTATTCAGTGTATTAGCTCACCTGGTTTAAACTGAATTCTGACTCCTGTGTCATTCTGGATTTTCTTGATCATTTCTCCATTCCTGCCAATAACAATTCCTACAGCAAACCGTGGGACTGGAACCTGAAATGGCATAAAAATAAATTGGGGATCAAAATCATGTTGTTAAAAGTGGTAAAACGATGTAATGACTACTCACATCTAAGCTGTCTCCTCCTCCGAGCCTTGAGCCATACTCGCCCCTCTGCTCCCTGAAGCCGTGGTCTCTGATCAGCTCCATCACCATCTCTTTGGCTTGCTGAAAAACAAAGAAAATCTATTTACATCTTGGACAAAAAGCATGCTACTTGATTTGTGCCCTCACTAGGACAAAAAGTAAATCTTTTAATAACGTGTCCCCAATGAGCACACAAGCCGCAAGATGACTCACCTGAACTTTAAAGGGATCTCCTGAAATGCGAAGTGGCTTGTCTGCGCCCGTGTTTTGAGGTCCATCTTGAATCATGACCATCTTAACCCCACCTCGCTCCTAAAATTAAGACAAAACGCATAAATCAGTAAGTGTATTCTGGACTTCAGTCCCCTACGTTGGCACCTCGTCCTTGGATCAAACCCTCACCTGAAGGCTTTTGATGGTTTCTCCTCCCTTTCCGATGACGAGGCCAGCTTTAGTAGCAGGCACCATGATTTCCTGAACAGTCATTCCCGGGCCTTCGTTGTGGTGGAACACGGGAGCTGGACGTCCCTTCTCTACTATTTCTGTTAATAACCTCTTTGCAGTCCTGATGGAGACAAAAATAAATAAATAAAACAAAATTCTGAACTACATTTAATTCAGTTTATCAAAAGAACTCTGTTAGGAAAATATGAAATAAGATCTGTAATATAGTAGTCCCTCATTTATCGCGGGGCTACAGATCCCCCGCGATAAGTGAAAAACCGTGAAGTAGGAATAGTAGTACAAGTAGTAGTAGTTTATTTTTATGCGTTATCGTATTAACGCAGCAAATAGTTAATGTTGACAATTATTTTAACGTGCGTTAATATGATTGGGTTTCGTTTTGTCCTCCATAATTTCTCTCCTCGGCGTCTATGAACACACGCGCGGACACACAGCGCTCCAGCCGGGGGCCAGCTTTCCAGCAAGACGGGGTCCGCCTCAACAAGGATTACATCCAGTGTTTCCCCTAGATAACTTGCCACGGCGGGGCGCTCATCTCGTCCGTGATTTTTGTTCGGGGAGGGGGGATGAAGACTCGTCCTAAACTGCAGAGCGCTGTTTAAACCAACAGTTTTAGAGGGGGGTGGGGGACACAGAGACAGCCACGCTTTTTGAACTGACAGTTTTAGTTTTAGAGCAGGGTGTGTGAGACGGACGACAGAGACGCTAGTTTAGGCCCTATTTACACGGACACGATGGGGGGAAACGTAGGTTTTTTCGTATGTTAATTAGAGGAAAAGATTTGCGTTGACACGGTCGGATTTTGTGTTTACATGCATCCTGGATGAATCCCCCCCCGCGCTCCCGAATCTGCTGTAGTTACCATGCCGGGTCATTAGATGGCGTTGTGAATTTTGTACTTTCACCTATTGCGCATGCGTGCTGCCTGGGCACGCTCTTTTCCTCTGGGCTAAAACTTCAGCTAACAACAACATAACAAGTTAAAGCTGGATTTTGGCTGGATTGTGGATGAGTCGACAGATTTGACGCCAAGCGGGACCGCATCATCTAACAGCTCCACATCGGTCGCTGAGTGGACCAGAACAGAGTCGAAGATGTCGGACTTTACTCCGTGATAATCAGTAGCTGTTTTACAGCAGGCAAATAAATCAACGTTCTTAATAACGTTTGCTTGTGTTTACTTCGGTCACAAAACATCCAACTGAGTTTTTATTTTTTCCTGAAAGAAGAAGAAGCTGTCCTCCCACCAGGCGGACCGGTTCTGAACGAGGCTCGGCCCAGGTGCAGTGCAGGAGGAAGTCGAAGAGAGAGATGTTGGATGAACTTATTTATTTAAAATTCCCCTTGGTTCTTTTATTCAATCTATTGAATGTTTTAAGCTGCATTAATCAAAGGAGTGACAGCCTGAACGAGCCAGATGGACAACGTGGGACATCCAGGATGAAAACAGAGGAAGAGACCAGTTCATTAATGCAGTTTACAGTTAACGTGTTTTTAATCGTGTGTTCAGTTTAATTATCAGTGTTTGTGTGACATACAGTTTGTGGTAGGAATGCACGATATAAATGGGACACGGTAGAAACGATAGAAATTTAGCCTATGATAGAGATCTGTCTTCTACCGGCTAACCGCAGTAACGCTGTGTCTGAAGTAAAATCAGAACCGTCAGTTTAATTGTTACTTTTTTTTAGCTGAAAAATGTGCGAAAGTGGCATTAAAGTCTTTTCTTTGAGAGCCAAGTAGCGAAGCTACAAGCTAACTACAGCCGGCTTGCCGTAGCGTTGCCGTATTCTGACGCATGCGCAAAACGCTGTGTTCCGTTGAAAGGTTTTTTTTTCCACATCGAAAGTTAAAGTAAGCGTTGGTCATTTTAGAGAAACCTGCTCTCTGATCTGTGAAAAGAACGCTGTGTTGTGTGATTTTACTGCGAGACCCTCTGGTCAAAGCCACACACTCATTTTGTGTCAACTCTCCATTAAAGCAGGAGTCGCCCACTAGAGGGTTGGAGGGTGAAGTGTTTCAGTGTAAAATGCTGCTCTGTTGCTGTTCATTTCTTAAGTGAGAAGACTGGAAACTGTTAAGAGTTGACATAATTTTTTGTTTAAAACATAAGGCTAAAACTACATTTGATATATTTTGTACTGTACTACAAGAAAGAAGCCTAATACTTGATTTGTTTATTATTTAAAAACTCTGGACCTAGTAGTAGAATTTTCTTAATTCAAAATATATGATGGCAAAAGGACACCCTATGCTTTTTTTTTAGCAAGTTTTATACCAAAAACATATCTCGATATATCGTTATTGCTATCCTTCACAATACATATTGTGATATGAATTTTATGCCATATCGCACATTCCTAGTTTGTGGTGTTGAATAAATAAAAATTAAACCTGATGTCTTCATTTTCAACATTAATAGCATGCAATATGTTTAGCATCATTTTAATCACATAATTTGAATTACATAATGTCCAGATAGCTTAACTTAGCTCAGAGAGCTTCATTATATATTTCAAACTAAAGACAAATACTGTTTATTATTATTAAACTTATTGTTTAGTATGTTATAGTGCAGCGTGACGTGTGCGCGTGCCTCGTTCTATAAACGGCAACATTAGAACTGGATCCGACTGGTGTCTCTTGCAACACAGATGTCGGTCACAGCCCCTGGAATCTGACGTAGATCAACTACGAGATTAAAAATATATTCATCAGTCGTAGTTCTGAAAGCACTGTGTCCGCCGCCATGCTGACAGAAATATAGCGTCTGTCCACACGTGCGTGCATGTAGTTCGAAACAAAGCCTCAGCGGGAGATGTTTACATTATCAGCGGGGGGTCAGTGAAAAACCTTCACTCTGGAAGGTGGGTTCAGAAACCTCTGGATTCAAAGAGGGGGGTCACTGGTGTCGTGTAAATGAACAGCAGAACCGCAGCGAGAAAGCTGCGGATGCACTCAAATACACGCCGTGTAAACGGCCCCTTAGTGTTACGTCAGTGCCGACAGGTTGTTGGGTTCGGTAAACGGGGCTCGGTTCTGTTGACGGGGCACCCCGCTTGTATAGTGGTAGGGTAAACACCGACATCCAATCACACTAAAGCTCGCGTTGTCTTGATCAGTTACTAACAGGAAGGCGGGTCGTAGAAAAGCAAGCCGGTGGATAGCTGAAGGTCTGGCTGGCTCTGTTGGAGCGGCAGTTCGGGTCATAAATGCAGCATGGATTTCAGCAATTCCATTTGAATTTGTGTCAAAAGTACAGACATTAAGCTACACACTAGTTTTTAAATAGTGTCGACTGACCAAGCCAAATCAGAGTTATGATAAATTAATCCATGCAACTTCTTATTTCCTGAACATCAGATCTGAAGCGGCTTTGAGCAGAGACTGCAGACTGATAAACGAACCGCCAAGTGGCGAGGGACTACTGTAAAAGATGGAGCTAGGTTGTTGAGAGCTTTGTAGGTTAGAAGTAAGATTTTGAATTCTATTGTAAATTTGACAGAGAGTCAATGGAGTAAGAGGGATTAATAGGTTTTCAGAAAGTTTAAATGCACACAACATTTTCACCTTTATATAGCTTGTAAAGAAGGCGTCGACACTTACTGGATTGATTCTGGAGATCCTGTTAGTGTAACAGATCGGTCTGGCATTCCACCGCTATCTACAAAATAAAAAGGAAGATCTGTAGACATAAAGAGACTTTCCTCAAAGGTCCCTCATCTATGTTTACCTACATAAGTAACTTGATTCAATAACCATTTTAGAGAGCAATAAGTAGCCTGACCAACAGCTCTCCTTGTGTGAATAGAGCACATTCGACTCACCTCAAGCATTCCAACACCCCCACCCCGGTTGACAACTGCCAGCACTAATGTAGCATTAAAATAGCATGCCACACAGAAGCGTCTCCCCCTCCTCCCCCCACCCTGTCCACAAAACCCCCCCTTAGAGATGAGTGTCCCCTACCAAGACAGTCTAGAGTGTTGTTGAAAACCCAGAGTGAACTTTTAGTGCTTTGACCATTCTTCTATTAATCAAGTGGAAAGATTTGTTCACAAAGAAATGCAAACAGTGCTGGGTGAACTGCTATTTCATGGTAAATGTGTGTGTGTGGAGGGTCCAAAAAATATTTTTAAATGTGAGGGGGACATGTCCCTTACCAGCATCACAGCCATGAAAAGAACAATGAAGTCATCAGCAGCTGTGAATCAGTTTTGTAGAGATACAGTACAGTAATCTAAAGAATTATTTCACAATGAACTGATCTTTGTTCTTTATCTTGCAGCTCCCAGCTGAATGCATGCAGCTCATTATTTTTGAATTAGATGGTCAACTTTAACTTCAGTGTTTCCCCAACCATTATACAAGCGGGGCGGGGCGCCCCGCCAACCGAACCCCACCCACCTGTCTGCACTGACGTAACGCTAAACTAGCGACTCGCAATGCAGGTGCACCAGCTAAAAAGCTAAAGGCAGCCTCTTCCTTCATGCTGAACCCTCACGCTGAATGCACCCCAGCTACTCGAAAACTGTCGGTACAACCAGCGCACGGCTCATATGTGCGTCTGTCTCTCCCCCCACCCAAAAAAAAAAAAAAAAAAAACTGTCAGCGCATACAGCACACGGCTGCCTTTGTGTCCCCTACCCCTCCTCTAAAACTGTTGGTTTAAACAGCGCGCTGCGCAGCTTTGGACGAGTCTCCGTCCCCCCGTCACCCCCCCGGACAAAAATCACAGAAGAGATGAGCGCCCTGCCATGGCAAGTTATCTACGGGAAACACTGAACTTTATTTAATTATGATCCTCAGAGGGAAAAATCAACCATCTTATTTAAGCTGATCTAATTTAAATGATTTTTATTTTAATGCTTGTAGGATTTTTGTTTAAAATCTCTACATTATTATTTTTTAATTGACAAAATATTTATTTTACTTTAAAAAAAAAATTTAAAGTCTATTTTCCTTCATTAGTCTGCCTTCTGGGTCAACTTCCACATCCTCCTTCTCATCATCTTTGTCTTCCACATTCTCCAGAGCTCAGAACTGATGCTTGGTTCTGGACCCCCTCCTCTGCGCTGTCACACTAGGGCTCGGTCCACTCTTCCTCTTCTAATGATCATCCTCTTCATCACCCCCACTCTCGCCGACTTTATCACGCACTGAACTCATTCAACTTCCGCGTCTTTTTCTTATTTTCCCTGTAGATTATTTGGTGCTTGACAAATAACATTGAGCCTCCGTCAGAAAGGAGGGGGGAGGTTATTTACGTGTTTAACGGTGGTGGCGATGGTGTGCGTGTGTGGAGAGGTTGCAGCTTCTCGCTGTAACGCGCTTGAAATTGAGCTGTCAGCTTGGGCTGTCTCCCAAGTCGGACATCCGGCCTCTGACCGGAGCGCTTTAAGCACCATCTGTTGCATTTACATTTCATATGCAGAATGCAAGCTCCACACACCCATGCCTTGTTTCCATGTGGACAAGATCTAAATCCATCAAATAAACATTTTTGCTCCGTTTCCAATAAATGCAGTGTTTCCCCTAGTTAGCTTGCCATGGCGGGGTGCTCATCTCATTTATGATTTTTGCTGATATGAGGGAATGAGACATGTCTGAGCACAGCTTGTACTAACAGTCGGGGGCGGGGGGTGTTCAACATGAGGGAAGAGGCAATGTGAGTGCTGCCTTGGGCTTTTTAGCTAGAGAGCCTGTGTTTTGTGCCGCTACCTTAGTGATATGTCGGTTCCGGGTGGGGGTGGGCAAGTTCAGTTTGGTAGGTGGGGTGCTCAGTTCTGTTGACGGGGTGGGGCACCCCACCTGTATAATGGTAGGGGAAACACTGAAATGCAAACTTACCAGGAGCAATCTGTATTTTACACCCGGACTCCTGCTGGATCCGCGATATTTGCTCTCCTCCTCTTCCAATAACTAAAAAATAAAAAATGGTAAGTATCAAGGAATCAAAATGAGTATTTAACCAGAAAATAACAAACTCACTGAATCCAACCATCCCATCTGGAACCTTGAAGTCTTCTGACATTGACCTGGAAATGACAAGATTATCACCAACATGAAAGCAACAAACACCACAAAGTGTGATTGGTAAACAAATATTTAAAATCTACCTTTGGGGGCCACCCATTCCTCCCATAGCTGCAAAGGCTGAAAATAAACAGCACATTTAACAAAAAATAGAGACAATAAAACTTAATGATACAAATGTTGGCTAGTTGCTTGTGGCAAAAAGATTTAAAACCATTTACCATCATTTGTAGCGACTTTCTTTGTCTCTGGTTGATCTGTGACAAGACGACATAATAAACAAGATAAGTACTGATAATATGCACAACCAGCGCTCTTAAGCCTGGAAACAATTTTAACAAATATTAAAAATGGGTGGGTGTTTAAAAAGCTATTTGAATTTGAAACAGTTTATATGAAGGATGCATACACGGCTGAAACATTCTCATTTTATCATCTCAAGTTACTCCTATGAAACCGAGCACGACAATCTCGGGGGCAGGAATAAGAATTTCTCCAGGTTGTCCAGCGGACCTCTTGACGGAATGTGGTTGTCCGCAACCTTTACAATTGTACTATATACAAAATTTAATATATACAAATGTTCTCAAGTCAGACATCTTGTGGCCTACTTGGAGGTTCCAAGCTAATGAGTAGCAAACTCTTTCATAAGCTGCTCGAGTGGAACTTCCTCAATCTCCTCCTCGTCAAGACTTTGCAAGCGAGGCACTTGCACCGTATTTAAGGCAGGGATTAAAGAAAAATAGATACATTTTGATTGAAATTTTTTCTGCATCTAGCGGTTTCCCCAAGCACCCCACCCCCGATTACCACACATTTGAGGGCTTCTTCCTGCATACAGGTAATTTCTCAAAAGGTTTTCATGTAGAGTTTACAGAGCACAAGACCTTAGTATACACAGTATACTGTGTACGTGACCTTAATAAAAGTACAAAGTATAGTATCCTGATGCATGCTCAATCCACAGTAGTGTTCTTTAATTAAGCACCATCAAGACGAACGGCACTGTAAAGGCAGAGAAGAGTTTGGAACAACTTTTCTGCAGTTTACCTTTATGTCATTTCAGTGTTTTAAATTGAGAGGCTATCAAATATAGTTTGAAAAATTATAGCAAAGGAAGTCCTTTGACAAGTATAAATTAATTTAAAAACAAAATTTTTGTGGCCCGACTGACAGATTTCTACTCTAAAATGATTATTCCATTCAAAGGGATTATATTTACAGGACTTCAGCTCATCTAGTCATTAAACACCATTTATTTTTCCATATGTGATCATTTATTAAATTACATTTATCACAATAGTTACCTCGGTATGGTTCTAAACCCAAATCATTTTAGCTCATCGTAACAGCCACAACACCTTGTTATTGCTAAAACAACGTGTAGAATTTAACAGATAATTATGATAAACTGTGCACACTTGAAACAGGCTCTCAGAGAAATTGGTGAGATTATGGTAAAAAAAAAAAGTTAAATAGAGACGCACAACTTTGCTAAAATCTGGGGCATGTAAATATTAATCTTTTAGTGTTAATATTGTTTAATTGTAAAACGTAAAGTAGCAGAAACAGCCTCTCTCACCGTGAGAGACAAACAGGCTGTGTGTTCTCATCAAAGCACACCCTCTTTCTCTGAGCTTGAATTTAATCAAACGCACAAGATGGACATTTCCGTACGATGATGACGAGGCTCCGAATACGGTAACATTCAATATCAAGGTTAGATACGAAGCTCGTGGGGAGGTTGATGCACGGTGCAGGAGGAGCGGGTGACGGTACAAGCGGGTGACGGTACATCAGTTCTGGTATCTCCCTTGGCTTCAGTGAATTGGTCACATGCAAACACATATATGTAGATGTTTAATAATTTATTACACGTCATCACCTTTGGTTAGAGTGCCAGGGTGTCCACTTTGGAAAATAGTTCAGGAAACACTGATTGGTGCTCTCACCTGCAGTCTGTCTTTAAGTTTGGCAAAAACTTAGTCCCTTTAACTTTTGGTGACTTTGATAACGGAGCTGATAGCTATGCGTTAGAAGTAGGGATGGGCCAATCCGATCCAGTATCAGCCTCCGATACCAGCATAATTTACGCATCAGATTTTTTTCGATCCACCTGCAGAGATTTCCGATCCATGATGCATGTTGGCTTCAAACTATGGAATGGATTTCCTGAACGGCGGCGTGTCTCATGAACCCAGAGTAATAAGACCCGCCTCACATTCAGGAAATCCAGTTCATAGTTTGCAGCCAGCTACAACATGAGGGCTGAGTTAGCAGCACTGTAGCTAACAGCTAACAAACTTTTCATCTAAACATGTCCGCTGTGTGGAAGTATTTTACACTAGAAACACCACAAAACAAGACAGCATCATGCAATGTCTGCAGAGCCGTAGCACCACATTAAACCGCAGTAAAGTTAATTTCATTTTCAATTCAGAGAATATTGTGGAGCCAAACTTTTGTTACTGTGAAACTTTTTTCTATTAAAAGCTATGACTTATTTAAGCTGCCTAACGACATATCAACTGTACCAACTACCAACTAAATGTCAGTTGCTGTCTCACTATAGTCTGCATGTGTTTACAAGTAAGCGACGAGAAAGCTGCTGCGGGGCTGCGTTTAAAAAAAAAATAATTCACGGCTTATTATTGTGAAGCTTGCAAAACTGTGGAGATGCCCCAGACAAAATGTGGATGTTTTGTTAAAAACCCAATGACTTAAATCAGGTTCAAAACTAAGATTTTGTGCCTCTGCAACTCCCACAAATAAACTAGGAACCTCTGTGGACACAGCCCAGTAAGATACTTGATTTAGATATTCATTAGTCAAACTTTTAGTAAAAGTATGATTGACTGTACCACACAGAAAATCAAGGGTTGGCGTCAATTAAGCAATACCATTAGTAATTACCCACGTTAATTCAAGTTTACTTCCCTACTTAATTTTGTGCATTCAACTAGAGATATTTTGTTGGTGGGTAGTATTGTATTATTGCAACAACTTTTTCATTTCAAGTGGTCACTTTTATTGCTCACTAAAAAGCATTTACCCTTAAGCATAACCTTGAATCCATGTTCAGTCACTAAATGACAATAAAGATACATTTACAGTCACAGACTCCAAACAGCAATAAAAACACACAAACATTATAAACATGCCACAACCTGCATATTGCAGGAACATACATTTAATGTTATATAAGCTCGTGTTAAGCCATAACACTGGGTTGGAAATGTTATTATAGAGGTGAAGCAATGCAATCGGTGCAAAACTAAAAACACACAAGTATTAATAATGAAAACTAGCACTGAGATGGATTTTGAGCCACTGACCGATATTCAGGTTAGGCATGGGAAAATACCCACCAGCGTCCTCCAGGGGCCTTTTCTGGCCTCCGTAGCCAAACTCGTTGGTTGGGGGTGTCGTAACGCCATCTCCGCCGATCTTCGCTGCAATCTTCGCATAAAGAAAAAAAATAAACATAGGATTAAAAATCATTATTTGAATGTTAGATTTGGAGCGTCTGGTGAGGCACGCCGCCTGCGGCCTACATCATGTCCGGAAGTCGGACCAACAAAGGAGCGCGTTTACGTTTACCTTAATGCTTCGTTCATTTTCAGAAGTTGAATTGCTTCTTGTAATTATATTATATTATTTTATTATCTGTGCACTGAGCTATTCTCGCATTAACAATACCATCTGGTTTTATCTGGCAGTGAGGCGTAACGTTAGTCATCATCTTTAACTAGCTTTAGCTTAGCCAGCCGTGCTCTCGGCGTCAAATAAATCAACGAAACTCGCGTTATTCTTTGCTATTTCGACGTTTTTATAAGTTTACTCATATGATGGTGCTTTTTACCTGTCTTGCTCGCTGCAGAGCGTCTTTGAAAGCGTCGTTCATTCCACCTCCAGCGTTAGAGGACGGGGGAGCCACGCTGCTATAATCTGCCATCTCTGCTGCTCTTCTCCGCTGTCGCGCTCTAAGATGGAGGCTTTCATTTACCGACGATTGAGGTCTGAAATCTCGCGATAAAACGCGTTGTCTCGCGATAACAGAAAACTAGGAAGTTCAAGCTAGAAGGAAAGAATGTTGACGTTTTTTCTGCTGTATTCGTTTTCAGAAAACTTTGGTTATATAATACTTTAGATAATTGACTCTGTAAAAAGAAAAAATAGTATTCTTTTATGACAAATCCTCTCATGGAGAAAGCCTCCAAGTAAATCTGCATTGCCATTTAATACCAGTTTATGATTTGCTAGAGAAGAATAATAAAAATAAAAACACTTTGAATTCTCTAACCTGACTCTACAAAAAAAAAAAGCATTTTGTTTTTATTATAAAAAATATATAGGACTTAAGATAAATTTCCAATTTTAATTTGTTCAAAATTGTACTTTTTTTAAAAACAAATATTGGCTCTTTGTATCGATTGTCTAATTGGAAAAACATATTTGAGATAGGAGTGGAAATCGACAACGGTTTATAAAGATGGTATAAAAGGGGGACAAAAAAAAAAAAAAAACCAGCCAGATCCCCCTTAAGACCCCTCGATCAAACACACTAACTGAAGTTATTTAATTATAAAGTTTATTAACACACAACAGAACATACAAATACACATTAAAAACAAAGACAGACTGCATCTACATTTTGTCATATTTAGGTTAACCTTGCAGAGACAGGTTTATTATTTCCAAATCATTGTGTTGGTTTTATTTTCTTTATTTGAGAATTTGAGGTGTCAACGTTCAAAATAAATTAATTAATGAATAAATGAAAAAAGAGCCAGATTTGCTTCAGCCTATTTTCAGGATTCCTGTTATTTTTGGAAACCTATATGTCATTAACAGTCACAAACATTGATGTTCCTCAAGACTCAGTGGAAGAAAACAAAATTTCAAATTTTTTCGTGAGAGTGTAGTTAATCAGCGCACATGGAATAGCTCTGACGAAGCTGGCTCCCATGCCATTGAAGTATCCTCTGAATCCATTTCGCTCGTATATCTCAGTAAGTCCTGGTAAGACGCCCGAGGCTGGATGTAACCCTGAGCTGAAAGCTGGAAAAAGGGACAAAAATGATGAGTAAAGCATCAGCTCAGAAGCTTAAAGAGATAGTCTGTTCATTTTTGAAGTGGTGTTTTGTTAAATAGTTGTCAATAGTTAGAATCTGTTTAGATGTGACATCAGTCATGGAGTGCAAAGTATTGAAAAAAGGCAGAAGTTTTCATCTATGCT
Source organism: Nematolebias whitei (assembly GCF_014905685.2). Classification (NCBI taxonomy): domain Eukaryota; kingdom Metazoa; phylum Chordata; class Actinopteri; order Cyprinodontiformes; family Rivulidae; genus Nematolebias; species Nematolebias whitei. The sequence continues at coordinate 43,763,595 of NC_056506.1, read as the reverse complement.
AACAGCTAGCCAAACAACAGCCAGGATTTTATCATAATTCAGTCTTATACAATAAGTCTTTCTCGACAACGATGTACTGGTGTGAACGAACTGCATTACCTAATATTTCACGTTAAAAACAGGCCCCCTTGTTGACTAGACATTATCCTGGATGAAACTTTTTATCTCTTTCTCCATATTCTTTGCTCCACGGCATAAATCAGTTCCTCAACATCCACAAAGGTAGGTCCGTCTTTAATTTGGCTCTGGTTGTTCACAAATCACTAATGGAGCTGGACACGTCCCGCACAGATGTGAGCTTTCAAAAACGAAGCAAACATCGTGGAGCAAAAAGAGGCATGGCTCAGAACTCGCATCGCAGCACGACGGCTCAGTGGTTAGCACTGTTGCCTCACAGCAAGAAAGTCCTGGGTTCAATCCCCGGTTGAACCTGGGGTCTTTCTGTGTGAAGTTTGCATGTTCTCCTCGTGCTTGCATGGGGTTTCTCCAGGTATTCCGGTTTCCTCCCACAGATCAAAAACATGCATGTTAGGCTGCCTTCAGGCCCAGGCCTCTCTTGCAAAAGAGATCTGTGATCTCAGTGGGATTTGCCTGGTTAAATAAAGGTTAATAAATAAATAATAAATAATTAAATGTGTGATTGATGTCCATCTCAAATCATTTTCAGAACATGACAAACTAACTTAGTTCAGCAATTCTTTTTGTGGTTAACCTTGTTTTTAACTAAATGTAAAGTTACTATGGATCAATATTGATGTTCTTCTTGGTAATCAATCAATTTATTGTTGTCCGTGCTTTTAAGTCTTAAAGTGATATCACATCTTTGAACCGAAAAGCCGGCTTACCTTTTCACATGTCAGCTGTTTCGGCTCTGTTACTACCTCACTTGGTGACACAAAGGCACAACAGCGGTAGGTTGGCTTCAACCCTCCCCATGCTGCCTTGGTGCATTCGTAAATCTCACTAAGACAAGAAGTCTAAGTTCCAGCCTCAGTTTATTTATTTTTGAATGCAAGTCCCTTATACTGTTCATAAAGGTACTATTAGCTATTTAACAGAACAACACTATGTGTGTGGGTCGGGGAGATGACAGGTGTTACCCTGAGATTGCTGCTGAGTTCGGATCACCGCCAGCGGATAACTGCTGATTTGTCCACAGGCAAATGCCACAAAACTGAAGAAAAACAGTTTGTAGTCACTGTTGTAGTTGGGCTGGCTCCTCGCCCAGTTCATAATGGACTGCGATGAAAAGAAAAACAGTTGTTTTTTTTAATAAACATTGCTCTTTAACACCAAAGTTCATGCTCAATAATCCAGGTATAAAATCCAACAATGTTCAGTCATGTCATCTGGACGATTTCTTTTTTTGCTGAGACATTTTGTCAGTGGTGTAGTCTACATTTTTGTAGTGGGTATACTGTGCTAGAAACCAAAGTGCACCGGTTAATACAATGTATTGATTTTGATTTTAAAGCATATTGAACATTTCCAAATTTCTCTGATGCTTATAATTGAATAAATGAACAACAAACTTTGTACAACAGTTGGCTTTGTATTAAAAACTTTATATAATTTATAAAACAGTATCAAAGCATAACATGTTCAAGTATTAAGTAGTAAGTACAGATTTAGACAATAATTCGCTGGATAAGCAAATGTAATAAACAAGCGCTGCATACAGATAGATTTTTACAGAAGGGTTTAACTGCCATTTAATGTATCAATGACACGTGTCTAATGATATGTTGTGTATCATTGGGCACTTTTAAGTGGGTATACTGAAATTCTTAAGCTTTTCTGGTGGGTATACTCCATATGCCAAAAACATGCATGTTAGTCTGCCTCTCTTGCAAAAGAGATCTGTGATCTCAATGGGATTTGCCTGGTTAATGAAGGTTAATAAAATAAAATAAAAAATATGCTTGCGTATCGTGTAGACTACACCGCTGCATTTTGTCCTTCATCCAAAAGACTTCCTCAATCCGAAAAGCCACCCAAAAAACAAGCTCCAGAGGCCATCTTAGCACCAGCAAACTGTTTTTCCCACTATGCTATGGAGTGTGCTGTTTGTGGGAATCAGTTTTCTTTGGTGGCTTCTCGCCTCGGATTGAGGAAGTCCTTTGGATGAAGGACGAAACGTCTCAGCATAAAAAGGAAACCGTCCAGATGACCTGACTGAACATTGTTGGATTGCTCTTTAACTTCGTGATGTCCAGAGTTGCTCACCTGATGAACTGCACACTCCACACCAGCGTAGGGAATCATACAGAGGATGCTGGGTTTGAAACCTCTGTAAAAGGAGGACAAAGTCTCGTGTCTGTAAATGGACCGAGCACACGCCACAACACCGTGGTACGTGCCGGCCTGCTGCAGGTTCAGCCTCACCTTCAACACCTGTGGTGCAGAAAAGAGGAGACAAAGAGCCACTAAGACAAGTCAGATTTTATTCATATATTCAGATTAATTTGAAAAATGGACATGGATAATTTGGATTTTGATGTCCGAAAGCATTTCACCTTCCTAAATAACTTACAGCACTAATTGTGTTTACTTTTGTTTGTATCATTAGTGAGAAAAATGCTTCTTCCAATGTTGGTGTGACAAAACAAAGAACGGAACAGAAATGTTGATTTCAGACCTGCCTCTGTTCTCTGATACCTCTAAGGGGTAAAAGACGGCGTGAGCAACAGTTCCAGAGATGCAACCCAAGCCAAAACGCTGCTGCACTGTAAGGGTCTCCTGACTTCGGTTCTGGGTGTAAACCTTCATCTGGATGAAGCGTGTTTAGCAGTTAGAAACAAGAAGATATCTGGGAATCGTTCAGAGTGGAAAGCTTGGTCCAGTCAGCCATGTTTCACCTGCGCATAGATGAGACACTGCAGCGTGGACTGTGGCGTTCCTTTCAGGACGTTGACAGCGTTGCCTTGCCACATGGAGCGCAAACCGCCTGCCTTCAGCTCCTGGAAGCCTTGGGAAAAGGCCCCGGATCCTTGAACCTGCGGAGCACACAGGAAACTTCAGGGCCGTCAAACTAAGTCACTCCCGGAAACCAAAAATATAAACTTTGTCTCCAGTTAAGACTCTGGCAGCAGCATTTTGGATTAACTGAATACTTTTTAAAGAAGTGTCTGGACACCCAGATAACAAATCATTGCAATGCAAGTTTTATAAAGAAATAAAAAGAAAAAAAATATTTGAGAGCAAGGCAGAAATAAAGAATGCTATGTGTTTTGAAACAATGGTTATTTTTTATTAAATACATCGTGCTTGTTCTAAATTCTATATAATACAAATGTCACTGGGAAAAAGTTTTTTTATTTTATTTTATATGAACACAGTAATTTGACATATTCCATCTGAATATCAAGGTCAGTTTATATTTTCTCATTAAATATTGACCCAGATTGACACTTTGCTGAGTTAGCAGGAGAGATCATATCTCTCCAGTTTTAGCTTCTCTCCACTGTCAAATCCAGAAAATTGAATTCAAAATCTTACTTCTAACCTACAAAGCTCTCAACAACCTAGCTCCATCTTATATGTGAGATCTTATTGTTTCATATTTTCCTAACAGAGCACTTCACTCTCAGACTGCAGGTTTACTTGTGGTTCCTAGAGTTTCCAAAAGCAGAATGGGAGGAAGATCTTTCAGTTATCAGGCTCCTCTCTTGTGGAACCAACTTCCAGTTTCTGTCCGTGAGGCTGACACATTGTCCAGTTTTAAGATTTTCCTTTTTGATAAATCCTATAATTAGTGTTGACTTGTTATGCTGTCTTAAGCTGAGACCACTGGAGGACAAATTGACCTCATGTCCTTAAATGAGTTGCTAAAATTGAATAATTTTCATTTGATATTATTTCTATCTTAACATGTGATTCTTGACCTGCCATTGTGTATCTGTTCCTCTCAAGCCCAGCTGGTTGAGCCTGGTTCTGCTAAATGTTTCTTCCTCATGAAGGAGTTTTTCCTTTCCACTGTCACCTTCGTGCTTGCTCAAGATGAGAGTTCTGTGATGGAGTTAAAATTAAAGCAGTCTGCTCTTCAAATAAATTATGTTAAATTATTATTTTTATATATAAATGTTTCTGTTCAGTGCCCTGAGACGACTTCTGTTGTGAGTTGGCGCTATATAAATAAACTGAATTGAATTGAATTGAGAATTGAATTAAGACATTTTATCATAAACCGTTTTATCATATTCATGCGAGTTAGTTCACTGTGGCAACCTTTAAAAAAAGGAGCAGCCGAAAGAAGAAAAAAATAAAAATACGTTTTTTCATAAACCATCAAACCTGCTTAAAAGATACCTTCTACAAATAAAACATACAATGAAACAAACACACAGCTATAACATTTTGGAAGAAATAAAGATTACAGAAAAATATAAACATTAAGTCCGGCTCTTTGTTGCTCTGATGCATCAGTTCAGGTTTTATCATCAAGAAAAGTTTGATCGGTCATTTTCTGAGCTGCTCTTTCTTTCCACGACTAAATCAAAGCTCACAGAGAGATCAAATATTAACTACAGTCCATAAATAATTTGCTCTGATAATAATGATTTTTGACAATGAGAAGAAACAGAGCCGGCCAGTTCTAACGGATTTACATTTATTTAATGGACCTTCAGTTTGACACAGGTACTGCACAGTCCGTACATGTGAGCAAATGGTTCCTATTTACTAACTCTTTGAAGCAGACTGAAGGGAACGCGTGAAATAATTGAAGCTTTATCCGTTTCAATTCACCAACTGCTGCACAAAATTATGATTACTCTTATTATATGAATATGTTAAGATGTGTAAAAGTTAGTTTTCTCTGTACTGTGGGGGATAATATTGATAGGATAATATTACTACATTTTCCATGTTGTATATGGCTGTTTTTGGAAGAAAAAAAAAGAAGCTTTAATGCATTAGGAATTAAATGTATTTGTTATCCTTCACAATAAAAGAGTTTACGCGTTTCCTTTTTTTTTTTATTAATAAAAAGTGTAATATGTTGATTAAATCTCTGTGAGATTTTTGTTCTCGGCTTCAGATGTAACAGATAGAAAGTTACATAATGTTTCTATACAACTTTTATGTGCTTAATTGTAAAAAAAACTAAAATTTTACGATGTAAATTAAAGACCTGTAGCCAAAACTCTTTGTGTTTCGACAGTTTCTGTCTTTTGTCAGCCAGTTTTTAACCAGTGGTGACTGCGTTAGGCCAAACCTGGAGCTGGGTTTTCAGACGGTCTATGGGTGCCGTTGCAGTTCTAGACACAGCATCAGCAAGACCCGATGCCAGGACAAATGTCCTCCAAGCACCAAAACCAGACACATCGTCGGGGAACTCGATGGGCATCGCTCGACTCTCTCCCACGTCAAACACCTACAGAATGGCCAACGGGGACAATCAGCTCATCGGCTTCTGAATCGTTTTTTAAATTAATTGTGTCAGAAATAAATTACCAAACTGTGTTTCCACGAGGACACGAGCTCTCCAATGTTGTCCACAGGGTTTAGGACGATGTGGTGCAGAAACTCATCCCAGTCCACCGTCATGGAGCTGTCCTTGTCCATCCTGGTGAGAAACGAACACGACGTGCATGTCAGAACATCACAATCTGTACATGTTGCCTGTAATAAATGAGTTAAACTTCAGAGAACAGAAATAATCTGTTGGGAGACGAGTGTGGAAAACACTGAAGCCTGTTTCTGGGACACAACTCACTCACTCTTTAATGTTTGCAATGAATGAGTCAATGAATGTTAAATGAACGACATTAGTTAGAACGCTGAAGATTTTTGTGTGTTTCATTGTTTAAAGCTTCACACTCGTCATTTTTTAATTTATTCTGTTTATTATAGTCTTCACACTTGATGCGGTTTTAACCATCCATATATAAAAACATCCATGCTATGGCTTTTGGTTTGTAACTTTTACACAATATTTAATTTTATTTGACAAAAAAATGTCCCAGTAAAAATAAAATATCCACTTCAAACACTGTTTAAAAAAATTGCTTTAGCAAACTGGTTTTACTTGAATCTTCTTGATTCCACCAGCAGTCACATATTGAAGTGTCCCTGGGCAAGACACTGAACCCCCCATTGTTCACCGATGTGTGTCCCATCGGTGTTTGAATGTGATAAAGCACTAATTAGTCTTTGTAGAGATCTAGTAGAGCGCTGTATGAATGGGTAAATGAGGCACAGATTGTGTTGTAAAGCACTTTGAGTATCTTGATTAGATTAGGCGCTGTATAAGTACAGTCCATTCCTTTCTTAAATTACTTTTAGTTTTCAGCCACTGCTGTGCTACATTTGGCTTACGCTAGCCTTTTGCTTTTTTGTTATCATTTTGCAAGTTTTAGCTTTTAGATAGTGTTTGGCTACTTTTGAATTTTAGCATTTAGCTACTTTTGGCTTTTAGTTACCAATCTGCTAATTTTAGCTTTTAACTACAATTATACTTTGAAATTTTGCCTAGTCCTTACTTCCAGCTGGCCTTTTTCCCTTTTTGCTAGCATGTTGCTGCTTTTAGGTAGCATTTTGCCACTCTTATTCATTAGCTAGCACTTTACTACATTTACCCTTTTGCTACTTTTAATTTCTAGCTAGTCTTTTATTGTTTTTGGTGTCTGCTAACATTTATCTGGGTTTTGAGATGCCCTTCTGCTACTATTAGCTTTTAGCTAGCCTTTTTCTACTTTTAGCTAACCTTTTGTTGCTTTAAGGTAATTGTAGCCTTTGGCTTGCATTTTTCTAATTTTAGCTACTACCGCACTTTTAGCTGTTTTTGTTCTTGTTGTTTTATTAGGCTTCTTCTTTTAGCTTTAACAGCTCAGTTTCAGCTTCTTCAGCAGAAGTTCGTATTTGTTCAGCTCTCAGGTTTACGCTGCTTTTTGCAATGATCTGTTTTTTTTTTCTTCTTTTAAATAAAACTTATTGGTCTGTGTTTGTTTGAGTTTATTTAACAGCTCATAAATCAGCTTCAAACCAGTTCAGTAACTGCTAGTTGCGCAAAGTGATGCACAGCAAACAGATTATTTATGTAAATTAGAGCAATATGTATTTTTTTTTATCCCAACATAGAATTATTTGAATTAGAACAATAAATCCTTGAGGTAGTAGACAAAAATCTCTTACATTTGTATGATTTTGTTTGCGTTTGGCTTTGAAATGACCACTCCCAGCTCCTTAAACAAACTTATGATGTCCTCCTGGTCAATCACGCCTGATCACAAGAGAAACAGAGTTAATAAAACACAAACAAAGTCTGTTTGACTTCTGGTTTCCTGAAAGATGTCAGGTGCAAAGGTGACCGAAGCGTGATTTTATGTGTATCATAAACAACTTTCATGTTTCTGTTTAAAACCTTCCCTGTAGACCTTAAAAAGCTCATTTTTAGTGTGAAAAACACAAACTTAAATGACGTTTGGGGATAAATGTACACATTTATATAAACTAATTTATTATAATCCAACAAAACATAAAACAGGAGGTGCAAAAGTTAATAAAGCCATGTAACATTCCCTAGAAAAAGGTGACATTTTCAAATAATAAAAGTGTTTTTATAACTCACCACAATTGTTCTTGTCAAGGTCATGAAAGTGAATTCTCCATTTTTTCTCTCTGTCTCTCATGTAGCTGAGAAACTCTTTATAATCCAGCCGGCCATCTTCATCTTTGTCGTAAGAACTGATAATATTCTAAAGGAAAACAACTTTAACATCAAGTTGAAATTAATTTAACGGTGGATGAGCAGCTGAAATCTTACCTGGGCCTTTCCATCTGCTGAGACAATCCCATGTTTCCTCATTTCTTCTAGGAGTTCTGCCACCGATATGAACCCATCCTTGTTCTGGTCAAGTTTGACAAACAATCCATGGAACTGATCCATGAGTCCATCGGGAGAGGTTCAGGTTTTTGACATGTAAAATAATCAAGCGAAGCCTGCTGAGTGAGAGGATAAGTGTCCTGTCAGCCACAGTCGCTGACTCATCTGCAGATCCAGTGCAGAGGAGAGGTTTGCTCAGCAGCTTGAGGAGGAGAACTGACTCCCAGCAGGAGGCGCTGTGGCTGAAGAGGCTATAAATCCTGGACATTCTGTCCCTCACTGCAGTAAGATTATTTTTTTAGGTGTATAAAGCAGCTAATAGATAATGCAAACCTTAAACACATAGAATTAAGCTTATTGGACATTAATTTGCTGTGAAGTGATATTTTGTTCAGCTTTATCCATCTTTCCCTTTCTCAGCCTCCTCCTCTGTCTGACTAACCTTCTTTTCCTCTCATCACCTTCCTCTGGGGTCTCTCCATATCGAACATCCTTTGTCCAATAGATCCACTGTCTCTCCTCTGCACGTGTCCAAAACCCCTCAGCCTCGCCTCTCTGTTAAACGACTCGACCGGAGCTTGACGATGGTCCCTCCGTGGTGCAAAAAATGCATTAAAACAATTCAACGTTTTAGAGCACCTCACGCTTCCTGCCGCTGACCAACTTTATGGAGATGCAGATTTAATTCCCAACAGGACGCGGCGACTGCACACATGCAGGCATGCGTTTCTCGGCACCGGCCTGTGGTTTCTGACTGCTAACGTGAGCTAGCATTAGTGGCTCTGCGCAGCTTACGGGTGCCCGCCAAGGGTTTTCCAAAAGCACAAAGTCGAGCATCCAGATCAGACAGCCTTAATATGGCTTGAAAAGCAAATAAAGGAATTATTTGCTTTTCAAGCCATATTAATTTCAGAACTTATACTGTCGCTACTCAGTTTAGCTTGTCCTCTCCTAACTTTATACTTAAAATCATGTATATAATCGCTTGTGATCCTAATGTCGAGGACATAAGTTTGAGACTGTTCAGAGTATTTGTTTAATATAAAAAAACTAAAAAACATATATTTTTATTTTTCATTTCTAATTGCTTAAAAACAATATGTTTCATGTTTATAAGGTTTTACTAATCCTAAATAGCTTGGGAAGATTAAAAATTAACACTAAGCAACAACTGTGGACTCAAAAGGACAAAATTGTTTGGCCAAGGGGGGCCAGTCAAGGTGGGCACCATGGTGGCCATTCCCTCCGTGGCTGCCCCTTGATGGTGCCCCTGCCAGGTGGTGAAGTTCATCTTTTTAATGGTAGCCTTTCCAAAACTAAAGATGGTTGAA